>NC_079190.1:368262173-368424673 GCF_029499605.1 Hyla sarda | reverse complement strand
GGAGAAAAGTTACATTTATAAAAGGTTACAAGAACGTCTTAGTTTCAGATGGACATCTCCTTTAAGACTGCACTTAATCATCCGATCAGGACAGTCACACAGTTCCCATATAGTGACTTCCTATACCAACCAGTGTGCCCCCATCTGTTGCAAAACTACAACTCTCAGGATGCTTGGACAGCCAAAGGCTGTCCAGGCAAGCTGAGATTTGTAATTTTGCAACACTGAGATACAGTATAACATGCTTGTGGAGTCAAGTCCTTCTGAGTGTGAGCAACACCTTTAGCAGCTTTCTACTCAAGCTAATATAGGGGGTCCTAAGCAGATGACCCCCACCACCGCTATGGCATCCATATATTTGTTCTATTAGGACATGTGGACAGGAGTTGTCCTATTGAAAAGACCTTTAAATATATTCACGTGGCCTGACCGCAGCAATGTGCCTGGTAAAAGGGGTATTGTGGCTGGCATGAAAAGGCTGGCATTGCAGCATTGTGGCTGGCATACAACAAAGGCACTATGTTTGCCATGTAAGCATTGTGGCTGGTATTGGGGACATTCAAGAAATTATGGCTGGCGTTGAGGCATTGTGGCTGACAAAGGGGATATTTAAGTAATTGAGGCTGGCATTGTGGCTGGCATGTAAGGTACTACAGTTGGCATGTAGGCATTGTGGCTAGCTTAGGGGACATTAAAGTTATTGACGCTGGCCTTGAGGCTTTGTGGCTGGCATGAAATGTAATATATAGGCATTGCTTCTGGCATAGTGGACATTTACATAATTGAGGCTGACATTGAGGCATTGTGGTTGGCATTAAAGGTACTATGTAGAAATTGGGGCTGGCATAGGGGACATTTATGTAATTGATACTGGAATTGCAGCATTGTGGCTGGAATTAAAGGTGAAAAGGTTGGCATGTAGGCATTGTGGCTGGCACAGAGGGCATTTAAAGGGGTTATCCAGGAAAAAACTTTTTTATATATCAACTTGGCTCCAGAAAGTTAAACAGATTTGTAAATTACTTCTATAAAAAAAATCTTAATCCTTTCAGTGTTTATGAGCTGCTGAAGATGAGTTGTTCTTTTCTGTCTAAGTGCTCTCTGATGACACCTGTCTCGGGAACTGTCCAGAGTAGAAGCAAATCAGCATAGAAAACCTCTTCTACTCTGTGCAGTTCCCGAGACAAGCAGAGATGTCAGCAGCGAGCACTGTTGTCAGATAGAAAAAAACAATTCAACTTCAGCAGCTGATAATTATTGTAAGGATTAAGATTTTTTTTAATAGTAATTTACAAATCTGTTTAACTTTCTGGAGCCAGTTGATATATACATTTTTTTCCCCCTGGAATACCCCTTTAACCCCTTAACGACGAGTGCCGTAAATGTACGTCCTGGTGAGGTGGTACTTAACGCACCAGGATGTACATTTACGTCCTAAGCATAACCAAGAGCATCGGAGCGATGCCCGGATCATGTGCGGCAGATCCCGGCTGCTGATAGCAGCCAGGGACCTGCCCGTAATGGCGGACACCCGCGATCCCGCGGATGTCTGCCATTAAACCCTCAGATGCCGTGATCAATACAGATCACGGCATCTGCAGCATCGCGGTCACTAAAATGGATGATCGGATCGCCCGCAGCGCTGCCGCGGCGATCCGATCATCCAGCAGGGCAGACGGAGGTCCCCTCACCTGGCTCCGCTGCCTTCCCGGCGTATTCTGCTCTGATCTGCCTTCCCGCAGACCAGAGCAGAAGATGACCGTTAATGCTAATCAGTGCTGTGTCCTATACATAGCACTGAACAGGATTAGCAATCGAGTGATTGCTATAAATAGTCCCCTATGGGGACTATTAAAGTGTACAAATTAAAGGGAAAAAAAAGGAAAAAAAATAGAATTAAAAAAATGTGAAAAACCCCCTCCCCCAATAAAAACGTAAATTGTCCCATTTTCCCTATTTCACGCCCAAAAAGTGTTAAAAAATGTTAATGGTACCATTCGGTGAATGGCGTGAACGTAAAAATAAAAAAAAAGTCCAAAATAGATGCTTTTTTATAACATTTTATTCCCAAAAAATTTTATAAAAAATTGATTAAAAGTTCTATATAAGCAAATATGATATCAATAAAAAGTACAGCTCTTGGCGCAAAAAATGAGCCCTCATACCGCCGTTTATACGGAAAAATGAAAAAGTTATAGGTCTTCAAAATAGGGGGATTTTAAACGTACTAATTTGGTTAAAAAGTTTGCGATTTTTTTTAAGCGCAACAGTAATAGAAAAGTATGTTATCATTAGGGATCGACCGATTATCGGTTTGGCTGATATTATCGGCCGATAGTCACGATTTTGGGCGTTATCGTATCGTCAATTACCTTGCCGATAATCCGATAATGCCCCGCAGCGCCCCCACCGCACCGCACCACCCACCGCACCGCGACCTAATCTGATCTAACTTACAAAGTCTTTTGGTTTGACACCCTAGCTCATATAGACAAATCTCTATTTGGGTAAGAGTGCTGAGACTAGATCCACATACTGAAATGCTGAAACAAAAAAAGGGCTCCTAGATGCAGCCCTAGAAGTTTTATGAGGACACAGTGAAAATTATTAAAAAGCACACCACCCCAACATTTCACCAGATCTCCAGCTTCACCAAGGGGCTAGATGTCAATCATGAGAAAGACACCAAATAGGGGCTAATATAACCTCTGCTCTGAGTGTAATTGGTGGTTCACATAGGCAGGCACCAATAGGTGACTGCTGGAGGAAGACCACCCCTATCGAAGATGATTAACAGCTTGTGAGGCAAATAGCCATATGTATGCTGACTTGTGAATAATGGCTTGTACCAAATGAATGGGAGATGTCAGCGGACGTGCACATACTATCTCATCAGAGAGAAGGAACACCTTCTGAGAACGTCTATCAGAGTCACCTGCCAATCAAGGGGGTGGCACAGTGGTGTTATCAAGGAGTGACATGCAGTGGGGTTATTTTTATCACAATGTACAAATTTATGACTGGACAGTACAGAGTTCTTTCTAGTGATATTTTTACACCTAGGCCGGTAACCATGACAAGGGGGCATCCTCTATGTCCAGAGCATAGGCGTGTGCACAGGGTGTGCCTGGTGTGCACAGGCACACCCTAATCACCGCGGCCCGCTGCTGCAGGACTTTTTTTTTTTTTCTCAATACTAAACCCCAGCCCCACCGGACATCCCCGACATCACCCGCCCGACATCACCAACGCCAACCAAAGACCCCACACCCTCCCGCCCCCCGCTCGGCGCCGCAACCGCTAGTACACACATTATGGTATATGGTCCCTACACTGACTGACCTTACATGCCGCCCGGGGCCGCTTTAAGAGCGCGGGGGCTGATGGGTCAGGCGTCAGTGCCAGGGCTGTGGAGTCGGAGTCGGATGAAATTTTGGGTACCTGGTGTCGGAGTCGGTAAACAATGCACCGACTCCGACTCCTACTAAATTTAGATTGGAATAAAAAAAAAAAAAAGCAAGTTTAAATGTCCCAATTCACAAAAAGTTATAATTAATGACTTCTCTACTTTAAGAATAAGCATGCAGTGCCTCACGTAACCGCAAAACGAACACGTTAAGTGACCGTGAAGAAGCATGCTTTTCATGTGCTTTACTATATGGCACACAACGCACAATTAGGAGCGGCAATACTTATACTTTCCATAGTGTTATGTTCTGCTGTTACAGGGAATCCATGGGTAACCTAGCCTCTCACTGATAAGGGGTTAAGGAAATATGTTTTTTGCAGGACACTTGTATAAGTGAAGGGAATTGGAAAAACTGCTGCCATTCAGCTAAGGCTATAAAAACTTGTAAACTCGATTGTTAGCTTAAAGGGGTACTCTGCACCTAGAAATCTTATCCCCTATCCAAAGGATAGGGGATAAGATGTCAGATCGCCGGGGTCCCGCTGCTGGGGACCCCCGGGATTGCCACTGTGGCACCGCGCTATCATTACTGCACAGAGTGAGTTCGCTCTGTGCGTAATGACGGGCGATACAGGAGTTGGAGCACCGTTACATCATGGCTCTGCTCCTCGTGATGTCACGGCCAGCCCCCTCAATACAAGTCTATGGGAGGGGGCGTGGCGGTCTTCACGCCCCTTGCCATAGACTTGCATTAAGGGGACGGGCCGTGATGTCACGAGGGGCGGATCTATGACATTACGCTGCTCCGTCCACTGTATCGCTCTGTATCCGTCCCCCGAACTCGCTCTGTGTAGTAATGAAAGCGCGGTCTAGGGGCAGAGTACCCCTTTAAACTTTAAACATGACTATGGGATTCTACTAGGGAAATCATGTTTTATAATAAATGTCCCTTCCTTGATCCTCCCACTGCCCTATCTTCAGCAGCAGATCAGCACACAAACTGTTCAATATAGTAGACTGTTGGCTTCCCAGCCAGTAGTCCTGTGGTAATGACAGGTATGTTACCTTTCTTTCCTTCAAGGAATGTATAAAATACATTTGCATATTAATACAGAGGAGTCGGAGTTGGAAGTACAGAAAACTCAGGAGTCGGAACATTTATCTACCGACTCCACAGCCCTGGTCAGTGGGCACGGCTGCACATGACGTCTAGGTGACTCATGGTGCGCAGTGCCATGCGCGCACTTTGTCTGGAGAGCCCGCACAGAAGAGGCCCGCTACCAGGACAGGAGAAGCCCGGGCCCCCAGCTCTGGAGTCTGGACTGCTGGAGAGGGCAGCTAAGGAGAGAGAGGCCTGCAGCAGCAGCAAGTGCCGGTAAGTGGCTGCTGCCCTGCTGCCATTCATGATGGGGATGTAGTCCTGAACTGTGAGCCTACATTATGGAGGCTCACAGCTCAGGACTACATCCCCATTATGTATGATTGTGACTGTCTATTATATGTAGGCTCACAGCTCAGGACTACATCCCCATTATGTATGATTGTGACTGTCTATTATATGTAGGCTCACAGCTCAGGACTACATCCCCATCATGTGTAATTGTCTATTATATATAGGCTACATATCATAGACAGTCACAATCATACATGATGGGAATGTAGTCCTGAGCTGTGAGCATGTGTGGTGTGGTCAGGGCATACTGGGAGTTGCATGCTGGGAATTGCAGTTACTACTGTAATGCCCAGCATGCCCTGATAGTATCAGGGTATGCTGGGCATTACAGTTAGTATTAACTGCAACTCCCAGCATGCCCTGATACAATCTTGGTCTGCTCTGCAGCTGTCCCAAAATTAGTTTTGGGTCAGCGGCAAAACCATAGGCTGTATCAGCCTGATACAGTCTATGGTTTTGCAGCTGACCCAAAACTACAACTCCCATTATGTTGCACTATACTATAATATAGGTTATATGGTGCTACATGCTGGGGGGGAGCTGTAGTTTCGGTTCAGCTGCAGAGATATAGGCTGGAAACTGGATCAAGAAATTTCCTTGATCCAGATTCCAGCCTATATCTCTGCAGCTGAACCGAAACTACAGCTCCCCCCAGCATGTAGCACCATAAAACCTATATTATAATATAGTGCAACAAAAAGGGAGTTGTAGTTTTGGTCACCATATATTGTATCAGGGCATGCTGGGAATTGTAGTTGGTAACTGCAAATCCCAGCACTGCGTTCCTTGAAGGAATGCAATGCTGGGAGATGCAGTTACCAACTACAATTCCCAGCATGCCCTGATACAATCTATGGTGACCAAAACTACAACTCCACACATCTTGCACTATATAGGAGTACAATTTAGATTATGGTGCAACATGCTGGGAGTCCTAGTTTTGGGTCAGTTGCAGACCCAAAACTACAACGTGCATGCTGCTCCAAGCTTGCTGGGTGCCGCATCACTTTTTCAACCAATCTGGTGCAAAAAAAAATTATATTTGGAATATTCCCCCCTCTGTGCCACCATCTTATAGTAAAAGCGTTCTTCTGTTTGCCAAGTAAAGAAAAACATGAGTTTTACCATTCAACTTACAATTTTTTTTCAAATCCACATCAAATGCCTCCCTATAAACACCAGCAAACATACACACAAGTGGGAGGTCTAGTCAGGGCTGGTGCATGGATTTTTGACACTCTAGGCAAAACCTAATTTTGATAACCCTTTGGCTCCGCCCATTGAACCCCTTGGCAAATATAAGATCAGGGGTAGAATTAGTCCCGTAAGCCTCATGGTAAATTCTAGACTTGCCCTCCTCCCTACAATTATAACTATACTGCACCTAATGTGGGGGAACTATACTGCACCTAATGTGGGGGAACTATATTGCACCTAATGTGGGGGAACTATACTGCACCTAATGTGGGGAACTATACTGCACCTAATGTGGGGGAACTATACTGCACCTAATGTGGGGAGCTATACTACGCCTAATATGGGGGGAACTATACTGCACCTAATGTGGGGGAACTATATTGCACCTAATGTGGGGGAACTATACTGCACCTAATGTGGGGAGCTATACTACACCTAATGGTTGGGAACTATACTGCACCTAATGTGGGGGAACTATACTGCACCTAATGTGGGGGAACTATACTGCACCTAATGTGGGGGAACTATACTGCACCTAATGTGGGGGAACTATTGCACCTAATGTGGGGGAACTATACTGCACCTAATGTGGGGGAACTATATTGCACCTAATGTGGGGGAACTATACTGCACCTAATGTGGGGAACTATACTGCACCTAATGTGCGGGAACTATAGTGCACTTAATGTGGGGGAACTATATTGCTCCTAATGTGGGGAACTGTACTGCACCTAATGTGGGCAAACTATACTGCACCTAATGTGGGGGAACTGTACTACTAACCTAATGTGGGGGAACTATACTGCCAACCTAATGTGGAGGAACTGTACTACTAACCTAATGTGGTGGAACTATACTGCCAACCTAATGTGGGGGAACTGTACTACTAACCTAATGTGGGCGAACTATACTGCCAACCTAATGTGGGGGAAATATATTTCCATCCTAATGTGGGAGATTTATACTGCCAACCTAATGTGGGCGAACTATACTGCCAACCTAATGTGGAGGAACTGTACTACTAACCTAATATAGGGGAACTATACTGCCTACCTAATGTGGGGGAAATAGATTTCCATCCTAATGTGGGAGATTTATACTGCCAACCTAATGTGGGGGAACTATGCTGCCAACCTAATATGAATAGAAAAATATAAAATTGTACTATTCTAATCCCTATAGCACTTTTATTTTTCTGTATATGGGGATGTATGAGGGTCATTTTTAGCGCTGTGATTTGTAGTTTTTAGCAGTACCATTTTTTTTTTTTTGCTTTTCAGATATTTTGTTATGGTATTTGAAGTGACCAAAAATGTGCTAATCTGATTAGTGCACTATTACAACTTTTGGGACCCCACTTCTGATTTTGCCCAGGGCCATGCTAAGCCTAAAACCGGCCCTGGATCCAATCCTCCTACACTATGCAAGCAAGAGTGTGTGTGTGTGTATATATATATATATATATATATATATATATATATATATATACATACATAAACACACACACGTGCGCGGAGTGAGTTTGTGCTTTAGGGTGCACACCCTAATGCAATAGGCTGCGCACGCCTATGGTCCAGAGGAAATAAGGTTTCACCATCACAGATGGGGATTTTTTACTGTAAGAGCAGTAATGGAAGTCTCTGATGTTGTAATATCTGACTCAGTAAAAAAGTTAAATGCGGGCCTGGATGCTTATCTTAAAAAAGATGATCCAGAGATTTATTCTGACTGCCACACAGTAAGGTTATAGGTTGAACTTCATGAACTTTTTCCAACCTTGAACTATGTAAGTTTATAAGAGAATAGGCATAATAAGCAGGCTTTGATATAAAGGGCATAAGAAGCTGTGAGATGGGGGCATGAGAAGCTGTCTGTGAGTGATGGGGTCATAAGGCGCGGTCTCTTAAATATGGGGGCATACTGATTAGTCTGTGTGAAATGAGTAGTTTGTGCAATAGAAAGGGGGCATGGTAAGCATTGTGTGTTATGAGGGTCGTTGGGAGCTGTTTGTGAGAGAGATGGGGCCAGGGATAGCAATCATTGTAGCAATGGGTATATTTGTTCATTCTAGTTCTAGCCTACCTGTTACAAGAAAAACACTAGAACCTGAAGGGGTGAGTAACCCGATGGACACCAGGTATATAGCACCAACTCCTTTCCTGCCCTAGACCACAACGGATGCAAACATTAACCTTCCTTCCTTCAGTTACCATAATACTGATATTAACTCCTTGACTACCCTAAGCCACAAGGTATGGGGACATTATTCATTCTTTGCCCTAGACTTCAGGGATGTTAAGATAAATCCATTAAATAATTCACTGATTATATGGTGCTATTCAGCTATATTTATTTGCCATTGATTTAGATTACCCAATACAGAAGGAACAGTACCCAGGTCTGTAACTTCTCTGCTCATCACTTATAGAGACTTGGAGAGAACATTGCCTCTTCCCTCTCTAGTGTCAGTTTTCTGAATCAAAATCCTTTTCAGGAAAGCTCACGAGAAAAGAAAAAAGGGTGAGGTGAATTTGACACCTCTGTTCCAAAGAAAATCATGAGAGAAGAAATAAAATTAGACACAATATAATTCAGCATACAATCATATTTGTTAAGAAGTTTTCATGATTTAAATGTGTTGGCCAGAATTTGAAAAAATTGTGCTAAAAACCTGAAAAAAAGTTGGTGTTCCTCATTAGCTTGCCCACATGGTTTTCAGTTCATTCTAAAAACAGAACAGTTTTAAACACATTTCTATATATGAAGCTGTGTGAATCTTCTGTCACATTCACACCAATTAAGGTATATTTCACCACCATTTTTAGCATTAGCTTGAGGTCTACCCTTATTTATTATTTCTTAACCAAAGGAGATTGAAATGGTAAATATGATTTTGCATGTAAACTGTCAATATTGTGTTAAGATGTATTTTCTTCTGTAACTTTGCGTCACACTAGTTTGTTTAGGATCATATATATATATATATATATATATATATATATATATATATATATATAATTATTTTTTTTTTTGTTATGTGGCTGCTATGGAAATAAAAAATAAAGCATACTTACCTACTTGGCACCCTCCTCCTGAGACATCTCCTCCTGAGATGTCTTCCGGCTCCCCACTTGTCACTCTTCTTGCCACTGTCAGGATCTGGATGGGTATACTGTGAGGATACTGGTGGGGGATCCTCTGTGTCAGCGGGGTGATGACGTCGGCCGTACCAGGGGAACGGAGTCTAAGGGGTTACTGGTTTTCACCAGAGCCCGCCGCAAAGCGGGATGGACTTGTTGCGGCAGGTAACCCCCAGGTCGTTCCACCCGATAGCGACTCAACCCCAATTGATGGCTGAGACTGGCGCGGTACAAGGGATTAGGCAAGAGCAAGGTCGGACGTAGCAGAAGGTCAGGGCAGGCAGCAAGGATCGTAGTCAGGGGCAACGGCAGAGGGTCTGGAACACTGGCTTGGGACATACACAGGAACGCTTTCACTGGCACTGAGGCAACAAGATCCGGCAATGCTGGGAAGGGGAAGTGAGGCTTTATAGAGAGGGCACAGGTGTGAGCGCTGATTGAGCCAGGCGCCAATTCAGTGGCGCACTGGCCCTTTAAATCACAGAGAGCCGGCGCGCGCGCCGGGACTGAGCCGACGGGAACAGGACAGGTGAGGTGACTGGGATGCGAGCCGCAAGCGGGCGCGTCCCGCTACGCGGGTCGCATCCCCGCCGATAACACTGATGCAACGCTCTCCGGTCAGCGGGTCTGACCGGGGCGCTGCAAGAAGGTGAATGCCGCGAGCGCTTCGGGGAGGAGCAGGGACCCGGAGCGCTCGGCGTAACAGCCACCTTCAGTATGAACTCATTTCAGCAGTGACCTTCCCCTCAGAGGTTTCCTGCCTTAGTCAATTTATCTAAAAATTGGCAAGCAGAGTGACAAGTGAGGAGCTGGATGATGTCACACGGGGAATCCCTTATGGGAGGGAGGTTGGTGAGTATGCATTTTTTTTAATTCTATAGTGGCCTAGCAAGATTTAAAAATTTATGTATCCGGCATACCCCTTTAGGAGCCTTATTCAGAATTTCTGTCTGTATTTAAAATATTTTTGATAGCAAGAATATAGTAGTCGGCATTGCTATTCTAGATTTAAAAAAATACAGGAACATCGTTCTATCAGCAAGGTCCATCATTATTAGCCAGATTCACTGTGAAAAAGGATGGTATGCTGTTAGAGCTCTTTTATAAATGGAACCTAGTATAAACAAAGCCTAGTAAAGCACATTATACTGAGTACTCATGAATTGTAACCTTTTCTTAATTTAATACATGCTACATTGTTTGGGAGAAATTTGACAAATGCATGGACAATTGGACGGTAAGATGTTTTGTTTTTGTTTTACTTTGAATGAGCCTTTGCACAGTTAGAAAATTAAATTTTCCAAGAGGAAATTCTGAGCGGAATCCGCATAAAGCAGCCTTTTATTGTTTCCAATGGGATTCTGTAGCTCTATTCACACGTTGGAAGTTCCATTTTAACAGGGAATTTAATTCTGCTCAAAGAATGAACATGTTTATTCTTTCTGAGGAATCAGTGGGACTTTAAATTTCAGGTGTTCATTTTTGGCTGAAAATTCAGCAAGAAATTAACCCCTCTGTCTCTTTACAGTCTGTGTTTGTTCACAGGACCTACTTCTCCCATCTCCGTCTTCCTTGTTTGTCTTACAGACACAGGACAAAGCTGAGCTGATTTTCAAAGTGGATGAGCGTAGCAGCAATGAGAAGGGGCGTTTGATAACAGGAGAAATAAATGTTTTTATCTAAAAATATATATTACAAAGTTTCTCTTATTTGCTTGTATTATTGATGCAAAGTTTGTTTAACCCCTTAAGGACTCAGCGTTTTTCCGTTTTTGCATTTTCATTTTTTCCTCATCACCTTCTAAAAATCATAATGCTTTAAATTTTGCACATAAAATTCCATAAGGTTTATTTTTTGTGCCACCAATTCTACTTTGCAGTGACATTAGTCATTTTACCAAAAAATCCACGGCGAAACAGAAAAAAAAATTCATTGTGCGACAAAATTGAAGAAAAAATTTAATTTTGTCAATTTTGGGGGCTTCCGTTTCTATGCAGTGTATTTTCTGGTAAAAATTACACCTTATCTTTATTCTGTAGGTCCATACGGTTAAAATGATACCCTACTTATGTAGGTTTGATTTTGTCATACTTTTTGCGCCGTGTTCTGAAGTTTTTATCGGTACCATTTTTGAATTGATCGGACTTTTTGATCGCTTTTTATTCATTTTTTTAAATTATACAAAAAGTGACCAAAAAAAACACTATGTTGGACCTTGGAATTTTTTTGCGTGTACGCCATTGACTGTGCGGTTTAATTAACAATATATTTTTATAGTTCGGACATTTAAGCACACGGTGATATCACATATGTTTATTTTTATTTTTATTTACAGTTTTTTTTATGGGAAAAGGGGGGTGATTCAAACTTTTATTAGGGAAGGGGTTAAATGACCTTTATTAACCTTTATTTTTTTCACTTTTTTATTGCAGTGCACACACTGATTTTTTACCGACGGTAATCCGGGCAGAACGGAGGAACTGTCCAGCGGCGGTCCCTGACCGGTGATTGGTGGCGGCAGGCTGCGATTCTCTCTCCCCTGGGGCGGCGTGCAGCGATCCTACGGAAGCTGATGAGTTGCCTAGCAACATCTGGAGGGCTACAGTCTTGAGATCACTATACAGCAAACTGCTGTGTGGGCATGCTGGGATTTGAAGTTTTGCAACAGCTGGAGGGCTACAGTTTGGAGATCACTGTGGCGTGGTCTCTAAACTGTAGCCCTCTAGATCTTGCAAAACTACAACTCCCAGCATACCCACACAGCAGTTTGCTGTCTGGGCATGCTGGAATTTGTAGTTTTGCAACATCTGGAGGGCCACAGTTTGGAGATCACTGTGCGGTGGTTTCTAAAATTTTGCCCTCTAAATCTTGCAAAACTACAACTCCCAGCATGCACGAACAGCAAATGGCTGTCTCGCCATGCTGGGAGTTGTAGTTGCGTACTTCCAGCTGTTGTATAACTACATCTCCCAGCATGGCCTTTGGCGATTAGTACATGCTGGGCGTTGTAGTTTTGCAACAGCTGGAGGCACACTGGTTGGAACATACTGAGGTAGGTAATAGAACCTAACTGAAGGTTTTCCAACCAGTGTGCCTCCAGCTGTTGAAAAAGTACAACTCCCAGTACGCACAGTCTGTCAGTGCATGCTGGGAGTTGTAGTTTTGCAACTAATGGAGGTTTGCCCCCCCCCCCCTCCCCATGTGAATGTACAGGGTACATTCACATGGGCGGGTTTACAGTGAGTTTCCTGCTTCAAGTTTGAGCTGTGGCAAGTTTTCCGCCACAGCGCAAACTCCTAGTGGGAAACTCACCGTAAACCCGCCTGTGTGAATGTACCCTAAAAACACTACACTACATTAACACATAATAAAAGGTAAAACACTACATATACACCCCCTTACACTGCCCCCCCCCCCCAATAAAATTGAAAAACGTATCGTACGGCAGTGTTTCCAAAACGGAGCCTCCAGCTGTTGCAAAGCAACAACTCCCAGCATTTCCGGACAGCCAGTGACTGTCCAGGTATGCTGGGAGTTTAGCAACAGCTGGAGGCACAATGTTTGGGAATCACTAGCATAGAATACCCCTACATCCACCCCTATACAATCCCTAATATAGTCCTCAAATGCGCATGGTGCTCTCTCACTTCGGAGCCCTGTCATATTTCATGGAATCAGTTTAGGGCCACATATGGGGTATCTCCGTACTCGGGAGTAATTGCTTTACAAATTTTGGGGGGCTTTTTCTCCTTTTACCCCTTATGAAAAGGAAAAGTTGGGGTCTACACCAGCCCATTAATTTTAACTAAAATGCTGGTGTTACCCTAAATTTTTCACATGGGAAAATAGGAAAAAAAGCCCCCAAAAATTTGTAACCCCATTTCTTCTGAGTAAGAACATACCCCATATGTGGATGTAAAGTGCTCTGTTGGCGAATTACAATGCTCAGAAGAGAAGGAGCGCCATTGGGCTTTTAGAGAGAAAATTTGTCCGGAATTGAAGGCCACGTGTGTTTACAAAGCCCCCATAGTGCCAGAAAAATGGACCCCCCCCCACATGTGACCCCATTTTGGAAACTACACCCCTCACGTAATGTAATGTAATAAGGGGTATAGTGAGCATTTACGCCCCACAGGTGTTTGATAGATTTTTGTAACAGTGGTCCGTGAAAATGAAAAATTAAATTTTTCATTTGCTCAGCCCACTGTTCCAAAGATCTGTCAAACGCCAATGGGGTGTAAATGTTCACTGCACCCCTTATTAAATTCTTTGAGGGATTTCGTTTCCAAAATGGGGTCACATGTGGGAGGGTCCACTGTTCTGGCACCAGGGGGGCTTTGTAAACGCACATGGCCTTGACTTCTATTCCAACCAAATTCTCTCTCCAAAAGCCCAATGGCGCTCCTTCTCTTCTGGGCATTGTAGTGCACCAGCAGAGCACTTGACGTCCACACATGAGGTATTTTTATACTCAGAAAAAATGGGGTTACAAATTTTGGGGGGCATTTTCTCCTATTACCCCTTGTAAAAATGTACAATTTGGTGAAAAACCAGCATTTTAGTGAAAAAATTTTTTTTTCCATTTACACATTCGTCTTTAACGAAAAGTTGTCAAACACCTGTGGGATGTTAAGGCTCACTGTACCCATTGATATGTTCCTTGAGGGGTGTCGTTTACAAAATAGTATGCCATGTGGGGTTTTATTTGCTGTTCTGGCACCATGGGGGCTTCCTAAATGCGACATGCCCCCCAAAAACCATTTCAGCAAAATTTGCTTTCCAAAAGCCAAATGTGACTCCTTCTCATCTGATCATTGTAGTTCACCCACAGAGCATTTTATGTCCTAACAAGGGGTATTTCCATACTCAGAAGAGATGAGGTTACAAATTTTGGGGGGCATGTTCTCCTATTACCTCTTGTAAAAATGTAAAATTTGGAGGAAAACCAGCATTTTAGTGAAAAAAAAAATGCAGTAAGTGTATTAACCCTTTAGGTGTTTCACAGGAATTGCAGCAAAGTGAAGGAGAAAATTCAAAATCTTCATTTTGAATTTTCTCCTTCACTTTGCTGCAATTCCTGTGAAACACCTAAAGGGTTAATACACTTACTGAATGTCATTTTGAATACTTTGAGGGGTGCAGTTTTTATAATGGGGTCATTTGTGGGGTATTTATAATATGAAGGCCCTTCAAATCCACTTTAAAACTGAACGGTCCCTGAAAAATTCTGATTTTGAAAATTTTCAGAAAAATTGGAAAATTGCTGCTGAACTTTGAAGCCCTCTGGTGTCTTCCAAAAGTAAAAACATGTCAACTTTATGATGCAAACATAAAGTAGACATATTGTATATGTGAATCAATATATAATTTATTTGGGATGTCCATTTTCCTTATATGCAGAGAGTTTCAATGTAAAAAAAAATGCAAAATTTTCACATTTTTCATCACATTTTGGAATTTTTCACCAAGAAATGATGCAAGTATTGATGAAAATTTACCACTAACATGAAGTAGAATATTTCACAAAAAAACAGTCTCAGAATCAGAATGAAAAGTAAAAGCATCCCAGAGTTATTAATGCTTAAAGTGACAGTGGTCAGATTTGCAAAAAAGGGCTGTGTCCTTAAGGTGAAAATGAGCTGCATCCTTAAGGGGTTAAACAATATCACCAGTAGCTGCACAGAGGTAAATGAATCGTTTAAATAACCTTAGCTAGCAGAAGCCAAACCAACACCCAGAAACAACAAAAAATTGTCATGGAGCCATTCTTCAGGCAAAAATTTTAAATTGATGCCTTGGCTGGACTAAATAAGAAAACAAAGTATAATGTCGTGAGAATGGGAAATTCAGTCATTAGGTGCAGAAGTAAGTGTATTAAAGAGGTATTCCAGTAAAAAAAAAAAACTTTTTTTTTTCATATCAACTGGCTCCATAAAGTTAAACAGATTTGTAAATTAGAACAGCAATGCAAAGGAATGTCCAGCGAAAGGATATTGTGCCAAAAGGAGATTGTTCTTTATTGAATAAAAAGCCAGTATACAGGAACACCCATGGACAATGTGACGCGTTTCAGGTGTCGTAGTGCACCCTTAGTCGTACATGCGTTTCAGGTGTCGTAGTGCACCATATGTACGACTAAGGGTTCACTACGACACCTGAAACGCATCACATTGGCTTTTTATTCAATAAAGAACAATCTCCTTTTGGCACAATATCCTTTCGCTGGACATTCCTTTTCATTGCTGTTCTGCTTTGTGTGCCTGACATAGCACAGTCCGGGTGAGGAAGCAACTGCGTGGTGAGCTGGATTTCGTGTCTACTATATCTAGCTTTGTAAATTACTTCTATTAAAAAATCTTAATCCGACCAGTACTTTTCAGCTACTGAGAGTTCTTTTCTGTCTGACAACAGTGCTCTTTGCCGACATCTCTGTCTGTCTCAGGAGGTGTCAGCAGAGAGCACTGTTGTCAGACAGAAAAGAACATCTCAACTTCAGCAGCTGATATGTACTGCAAGGATTATGATTTTTTAAATAGAAGTAAGTTCCAAATCTGTTTAACTTTCTGGAGCCAGTTGATATGAAAATTATTTTTTTTTTTCACTGGAATACCCCTTTAACCCCTTAAGGACCACGGGTTTTTCCGTTTTTGCACTTTCGTTTTTTCCTCCTCACCTTTAAAAAATCATAACCCTTTCAATTTTGCACCTAAAAATCCATATGATGGCTTATTTTTTGTGCCACCAATTCTACTTTGCAGTGACATCAGTCATTTTACCCAAAAAACTACGGCGAAACGGGGAAAAAATTATTGTGCGACGAAATTGAAGAAAAAAACGCCATTTTGTAACTTTTGGGGGCTTCCGTTTCTACGCAGTACATTTTTCGATAAAAATTACACCTTATCTTTATTCTGTAGTTCCATACAATTAAAATGATACCCTACTTCTATAGGTTTGATTTTGTTGTACTTCTGTAAAAACTACATGCAGAAAAAATTATACGTTTAAAATTGTCATCTTCTGACCTCTATAACGTTTTTATTTTTCCACATATGGGCCGGTATGAGGGCTCATTTTTTGCGCCATGATCTGAAGTTTTTATCGGTACCATTTTTGTATTGATCGGACTTTTTGATCGCTTTTTATTTTTTCATGATATAAAAAGCGACCAAAAATAAGTTTTTTTGGGACTTTGGAATTTTTTTGCGCATACGCCATTGACCATGTGGTTTAATTAATGATATATTTTTATAGTTCAGACATTTAGGCACCACATATGTTTATATTTATTTTTATTTACATGGTTTTTTTTTATGGGAAAAGGGGGGGATTTGAACTTTTATTAAGGAAAGGGTTAAATCACATTTATTAACTTTTTCTTTACACTTTTTTTTTGCAGTGTTACAGCTCCCATAGGAGGCTATAACACTGCACACACTGATTGGCAGCACTGTTCACTGCAAAGCCATAGCTTTGCAATGATCAGCGTTATCGGCGGTCGATTGCTCAAGCCTGCATCTCAGGCTTGAAGCAATCAATCGCCGAGGGGACACGCCGGAGGCAGGTAAGAGGACCTCTGCTCGTGTCCCAGCTGATCGGGACACCGCATTTTCACTGCGGTAGTCCCGATCAGCCCCGCTGAGGAGCCGGGCAGCTTTCACTTTCGTTTTAGACGCAGCGTTCAAATTTGAATGCCGCGTCTAAAGGGTTAATAGCATGCGGGACAGCGATTTCCCCGGGTCCCGGCATCAGATACATGCTGGGACCGACCCGTTATATCGCGGGAGCCGGCCAAGGACGTAAATATACGTCCTTGGTCGTTAAGGGGTTAAGGAGCCTGTTAGAGAAGTTGAGTAGGCTTCAGTGGTCACTGAAATTGGTGGGTTTATCTGACATTCCTTTGGTGCAGTGGTCTCAAACTGTGGCCCTCCAGATGTTGCAAAACTTCAAATTCCAGCATGCTCAGACAGTTGTTGGCTGCAGCCAACAGCTGTCTGGGCATGCTGGAAGTTGAAGTTTTGCAATATCTGGAGGGCCACAGTTTGATACCACTGCTCTAATGTGTATGGGCACCAGTATTACTATCTTAGAACACCCCTTTAATGCAGTCTTACTACACTGCTCAAAAAAATAAAGTGAACACTAAGATAACACACCTAGATCTGAATGAATAAACTAATCATATGAAATATTTTCGTCTTTACATAGTTGAATGTGCTGACAACAAAATCACACAAAAATTATCAATGGAAATCAAATTTATCAACCCATGGAGGTCTGGATATGGAGTCACACTCAAAATCAAATCGGAAAACCACACTACAGGCTGATCCAACTTTGATGTAATGTCCTTAAAACAAGTCAAAATGAGGCCCAATAGTGTGTGTGGCCTCCATGTGCCCGTATGACCTCCCTACAATGCCTGGGCATGCTCCTGATGAGGTCCAACTCCTGGACAGTCTGTGGTGCAATGTGGTGTTGGTGGATGAAGTGAGACATGATGTCCCAGATGTGCTCAGTCGAATTCAGGTCTGGGGAATGGGCGGGCCAGTCCATAGTATCAATGCCTTCCTCTTGCAGGAACTGCTGACACACTCCAGCCACATGAGGTCTAGCATTGACTTGCATTAGTAGGTACCCAGAGCCAACCGCACCAGCATATGGTCTCAAAAGGGGTCTGAGGATCTCATCTCAGTACCTAATGGCAGTCAGGCTACCTCTGGCAAGTACATGGAGGGATGTGCAACCCCCCAAAGAAATGCCATCCCACACCATTACTGACCCACCGCCAAACCAGTTATGCTGGAGGATGTTGCATGCAGCAGAACGTTCTCCACAGCGTCTCCAGACTCTGTCATGTCTGCCACATGTGCTCAGTGTGAACCTACTTTCATCTGTAAAGAGCACAGGGCACCAGTGGCAAATTTGCCAATCTTTGTGTTCTCTGGCAAATGGTAAACATCCTGCACGGTGTTGGGCTGTAAGCACAACCCCCATCTGGGGACATCGGGCCCTCATACCACCCTCATGGAGTCTGTTTCTGACCATTTGAGTGGACACATGATTTGTGGCCTGCTGGAGGTCATTTTGCAGGGCCCTGGCAGTGCACCTCCTGCTCCTTCTTGCACAAAGGCGGAGATAGCGGTCCTGCTGCTGGGTTTTTGCCCTCCTATAGCCTGCTTCACGTCTCCTGATGTACTGGCCTGTCTCCTGGTAGCGCCTCCATGCTCTGGACACTACGCTGACAGACACAGACAACCTTCTTGCCACAGCTCGCATTGATGTGCCATCCTGGATGAACTGTACTACCTGAGCCACTTGTGTGGGTTGTAGACTCTGTCTCATGCTACCACTAAAGTGAAAGCACCACCAGCATTCAAAAGTGGCCAAAACATCGGCCAGGAAGCATAGGAACTGAGAAGTGGTCTGTGGTCACCACCTGCAGAACCACTCCTTTATTGGGGGTGTCTTGCTAATTGCCTATAATTTCCACCTGTTGTCTGTTCCATTTGCACAACAGCATGTGAAATTGATTGTCAATCAGTGTTGCTTCCTGAGTGGACAGTGTGATTTCACAGAAGTGTGATTGACTTGGAGTTACATTGTGTTGTTTAAGTGTTCCCCTTATGTTTTTTTGAGCAGTGTATAGTCAGTTCAATCTACAAATGTAATTCACTGCATTCAGCTGAAGGTTTGGAATACTTAGTGGTTTAGAGAATCTACTTCAATATTTCTCAGGTCTACCTTGACAGAACTGTATCTTCACACATTCATGTGTACTGTGATATAAACAAATGTATTTGCTTTGATGCCCTTACAATAAGATGTTCAGACTAAATGTAATAATTTGCATATGTAAATGCGGGAAGCTACTTGGCATTAGCTATCTTGCAAAAAAAAAAAAATCTATAAAAAGCAATGACTGGCAAACACTGAATAAAATTACAGGAGGAGCAGGTGTGAGGAACAGAAGGCAGATTCCCTTCAAATTTGTTTAGTCATATGATAATCTTCAGCATAATAATGTAAAAAATAAACATAAATTGAAGGCAACTGTTATGTTATATACAGTTCACAGAGTTTTCATTATACAAGGCCACTCTATCAACATTTCTATTGATGGTTTCCGACAGAAGCTCAAATATAAACTTAAACTAATTCAGAATATGGAAACTACAACTATAATTTTATTTTAGCACAGTAGAGGCTTGACATGTGTAGGAATACAGTTATAAGAAAAAGAAAATGCACCCTCTTTAACTTTCTATGTTTTTACTATGTTTTTATCAGGATATAACTTAAAGGACAACTGTAGTGGTACCGTTTTACATATGCCCGGGCCTCAAAAATAAACAAAATGAACTCATACATACCTTCCTATGAGCCCCCGTTGGTCCGGCACAGGCCTCACGGTCCGGCAGTGCTGACGTCATTCCACTTCCTGGGGACGGGGAAGCCGCAGAGCCGTCGGCGTATCACCGGCCGCAGTGATGTCCCGCCCCGGCTGGTGATAGGCTGAGCCGACTGTCATGTAAGAAGCCGGCTAGAGCTCCTTACATGACAGTCGGCTCAGCCTATCACCAGCCAGCGCGGGACATCGCTACAGCCGGTGATACGCCGACGGCTCTGCGGCGTCCCCGTCCCCAGAAAGTGGAATGACGTCAGCACTGCCGGACCGTGAGGCCTGTGCCCGACCAACGAGGGCTCGTAGGAAGGTATGTATGAGTTCATTTTGTTTATTTTTGAGGCCCCGACATGGGCATATGTAAAACGGTACCACTACAGTTGTCCTTTAAGTCCTCAGAAGGTCTTAAAACTTAGGGGACATTCCTTATTTTAAGGGGTACTCCAGGGAAGTATATATATTAAAAAAGCTCTAAAGCCACCACACTTCCTGGATATGTTCCCTGTAAACCATCCTCCCTGATATGCATGGCTCCTGTGGTCTCTATTGTCTTTTTTGGCACCTTGATATTCTTTGCCATCCTTCTCTCTACTTGCCTATATATCCCAGCAATCATTGCAGCTCTGCCAGTTCCCACCCTCCTGCTCTCAGCAGCAGAGAGAGGTCCAGTGTCTGATTGACTAAGGCTGCACACACCTCCCACTTCTCAGCACTAAAGAGAGCATGAACCATTGCATGGCAGAAACCACATGGTCTGTGTCTTTCAGGAGGGTGGGGGCTGCTTTCAGAGAGGGATTTAGACAGAGGCAGAGTGGATGGCTGGATGATGTCATTTTCTCACTTCATTTCCTCACTAGTGAATTGACATGAATGGAGGGGGCGTGGTGTGACATCACAAGGGGGGGGGGGGTTGAAGTCACGTCTCCAGTCCTGGAAACACAGGGGTTTCCTAGACTGGAGCAGCAGCCTGGCGGGCCCCCCATGATCAGAAATTTTATCCCCTATCCTAAGATGGGGATAAGATGTCTATGGACAGAATACCCCTTTAACCCCTTAAGGACCCATGACGTATGCATATGTCATCACACCCTGGGTCTTAAGGGACCCATGACGTATGCATACGTCATGGTCTTTTCCTGGTCTCCGCCGCTCACCCGGCGGAGATCGGAAGCAGATCCCTGCTGAAATCCTTCAGCAGGGATCCAGGGCAAATGCCGAGGGGGGCCATGTAGGCCCCCCATGTCGCCGATCTTCGCAAATCGCGAGGGAAATCGCCCCTGTGATCTGCGGCGATACCGGGCTGATCGGGTCTCTGGGACCCGACCGCCCGGTAATTTTGCATGATCCCGGCTGTCACAGACAGCCAGGACCATGCTGGAGGCTAGGAGCGAGGTGGCAAGCCTGCCACCTCCTCCTATCCCCTGCGATCCGTCGGTTAGCTAACCGACCAATCGCAGGGGGGGGGGGCAGTTACTTCCTCCCGCCCTGCCCGGCCCCTGGAAGTCCGGAGAGGACGGGAGGAAGACCAGAGGACGCGGCGGGGGACGGGGGAGAGCTGGGGCCCGGCTCCGGTACTTACCTCGTCCCTGAAGACCCGGATCCCTGCGATGAAGACGGCGGCAGCGACAGGTGAGTTACTCTTCAGCCACGGTCGGGCCCTTTACAGCAATGCACGTCGCCGTAAAGCGACATGCATTGCTGTATTGGGACCCTGTATACTACAACTCCCAGCATGCCCAGACAGCCCTTGGCATTTGGGCATGCTGGGAGTTGCAGTTTTGCAACATCTGGAGGTCCGCAGTTTTGGAACCACTGTGCCCTTCCAGATGTTGCAAAACTACACATCCTCAGCATGCCCTTACTGTCCAGGCATGCTGAGAGTTGTAGTTCTGTAACATCTGGCCCTTCAGATGTGGAAGAACTACAACTCCCAGCATGCCTGGACAGTTTTGGCATACTAGGAGTTGTAGTTTTGCAACATCTGGAAGGGCACAGATTGGGAACCACTGTATTAGTGGTCTGCAAACTGTAGTCCTCCAGATGTTGCAGAACTACAACTCCAAGCATGCTGGGAGTTGTAGTTCGGCAACATCTGGCTCTAAAGATGTTGCCGAACTACTACTTCCAGCATGCCTGAGAATGTTTGGGAGTTGTGGTTTTGCAACAACTGGAGGCACACTGGTTGGGAAACATTGTCTGTTTCCTAACTCAGTGTTTCCCAACCCGTGTGCTTCCAGCTGTTGCAAAACTATAACTATCAGCACTGATAGACTGTGCATGCTGGGAATTTTAGTTTTGCAACAGCTGGAGATTCCCCCCCCCCCCCCCACTGTGAATGCGCAGCAGCTCAAACTCGCAGCAGGAAACATGCTGTAATCCCCCGCCCGTGTGACTGTACCCTAAAAACACTACACTACACTAACACAAAATAAAATAAAAAGTAAAAAACACTACTTATACACATACCCCTACACAGCCCCCCTCCCCTCCCCAATAAAAATGAAAAATGTCTGGTACGCCACTGTTTTCAAAATGGAGCCTCCAGCTATTGCAAAACAACAACTCCAGTATTGCCGGACAGCCGTTGACTGTCCAAGCATGCTGGGAGTTTTGCAACAGCTGGAGGCACCCAGTTTGGGAATCACTGGCGTAGAATACCCCTATGTCCACCCCTATGCAAATCCCTAATTCAGGCCTCAAATGCACATGGTGCTCTCACTTTGGAGCCCTGTCGTATTTCAAGGCAACAGTTTAGGGCCACATATGGGGTATCGCCGTACTCGGGAGAAATTGCCTAACACATTTTGGGGGGGCTTTTTCTCCTTTCACCCCTTATGAAAAGGTGAAGTTGGGGTCTACACCAGCATGTTAGTGTAAAAAAAAAAATGTTTTACACTAACATGCTGGTTTTGCCCTATACTTTTCATTTTGACAAGAGGTAAAAGGGAAAAAAGCCCCCCAAAATTTGTAATGCAATTTCTCCCGACTACGGAGATACCCCATATGTGGGCACAAAGTGCTCTGGGGGCGCACAACTAGGCCCAGAAGGGAGAGTGCACCATGTACATTTGAGGTGATTTGCACAGGGGTGGCTGATTGTTACAGCGGTTTTGAAAAACGCAAAAAAAGAAAACCCACATGTGACCCCCATTTCAGAAACTACACCCGTCACTGAATGTAATGAGGGGTGCAGTGAGAATTTACACCCCACTGGTGTCTGATAGATCTTTGGAACAGTGTGCTGTGCAAATAAAAAATGTTGTACAGCCCGCTGTTCCAAAGATCTGACAGACACCAATGGGGGGGGGGGGGGGTGGTAAATGCTCACTGTACCCCTTGTTATGTTCCTCAAGGGGTCTAGTTTCCAAAATGGTATGCCATGTGGGGGTTATTTTGCTGTCCTGGCACCATAGGGGCTTTCTTATGCGACATGCCCCCCGAGCAAAATTTTCTCTCAAAAAGCCAAATATGACTCCTTCTCTTCTGAGCATTGTAGTTCGCCCGTAGTGCGCTTCAGGTCAACTTATGGGGTACCTCCATACTCAGAAGAGATGGGGTTACAAATTTTGGGGGTATTTTCTGCTATTAACCCTTGCAAAAATGTGAAACTTGGAGGGAAACACACATTTTAGTGACATCTTTTTTTTAATTTTTTTACATATGCAAAAGTCGTGAAACACCTGTGGGGTATTAAGGCTCACTTTATTCTTTGTTACGTTCTTCAAGGGGTCTAGTTTCCAAAATGGTATGCCATGTGTTTTTTTTCCCCTATTCTGGAACCATAGGGGATTCCTAAATGCAACAGGCCCCCCAAAAACCATTTCAGAAAAACGTACTCTCCAAAATCCCCTTGTCGCTCCTTCGCTTCTGAGCCCTCTACTGCGCCCGCCGAACACTTTACATAGACATATGAGGTAGGTGCTTACTCGAGAGAAATTGGGCTACAAAGATAAGTATACATTTTCTCCTTTTACCCCTTGTAAAAATTCAAAAATTGGGTCTACAAGAACATGCGAGTGTAAAAAATGAAGATTGTGAATTTGTGAATCACTATTCCTGTGAAACACCTAAAGGGTTAAAATGCTGACTGAATGTCATTTTGAATACTTTAGGGGTGCAGTTTTTATAATGGGGTCATTTGTGGGGTATTTCTAAGATGAAGACCCTTCAAATCCACTTCAAACCTGAACTGGTCCCTGAAAAATTGTGATTTTGGAAATTTTGTGAAAAATTGGAAAATTTCTGCTGAACTTTGAAGCCCTCTGATGTCTTCCAAAAGTAAAAACTTGTCAATTTTATGATGCAAACATAAAGTGGACATATTGTATATGTGAATAAAAAAAATTTTTCATTTGGAATATCCATTTTCCTTACAAGCAGAGAGCTTCAAAGTTAGAAAAATGCAAAATTTTCAAATTTTTCATCAAATTTGGGGATTTTTCACCAAGAAAGGATGCAAGTTACCAAAAATTTTTACCACTATGTTAATGTAGAATATGTCACGAAAAAACAATCTCGGAATCAGAATGATAACTAAAAGCATTCCAGAGTTATTAATGTTTAAAATGACAGTGGTCAGATGTGCAAAAAATGGCCAGGTCCTAAGGTGTAAAATGGCTGGGTCCTTAAGGGGTTAAATGTTCAGGTTCACAGCAGTACAATTAGAAAAAGACAGAGCAAGTATGGCTTGTTTGGAAGGGTTCACATGAGAACAGCTCTTATTTCTAAAAAAGCATGGCATCATGACTTAAACGGGCACTGTCAGAAAAAAAAACTTTTGAAAAGTTTTGATCAGTCAGGGTCTGAGTGTTCAGACCTTGACCAATCAATAGATTCCTGCTCTAAACCACAAGACAACTATGTGTCCCCTTTGGATTCGGGATAAGATGTCTAGGGGCAGAGTACCCCTTTAAGGTCTATTCATGCATTGCACATATCATGGCAAAATAAAGTGATTTTGTAAAGATCGCTGTAACAACAAGGGGCCATAAGGCTAGGTTCACACAGAGTATTTTCAGGCTTATTTCATTGTAAAAAAAATGTGTTGTAAAATCGCTGAAATTTTGTGTCCTTTTTTTTACATATATGTGCGACTATAGAATATGGTTGTCTGTGCACACAAAATGTAAAAAAAGGACTTTTTTTCCAGCTACGTATATAAGTGACATGTAAAAAATACGCCACGTCAACTGTTAACAGGAGCCGCGGACAACATTGATTTCAACTTTTGAGTTTGCTGAAAATAGTGCATAGGTGCCGAAAAACTTACGGGTGCACTAACATAATATAAACCTAGAATAAAGCCACTGTATGAAAGTAGACTAATATTTTAAATGTTTCTTTCAAAGATACTATGTATATCAGGCAGAAAATTTGTGCATTTAAATTAGCATATGTCTGCCAAAAAATAATTGCTTTCTGCATATACTCATGTTTGCAAATAATTGAACACAAATTAATTCCTGCTTTATTGTGTATCATATTCAGCTAAAATGGAACAGGATACCCCAGAAAATTGACCTCATTAATGTGCATGTAAAATTCTGAAGGTTAGAACTAGTCACGCACAGAATTACTATTTGTAGCTAATTTCATCCATGCATATCTTTCCAGTTAAATTCAAATTTTAAAGGAGTTATCCAGGAACAGAAAAACATAGCTGCCTTCTACACAGCACCACACCTGTCTGCAGGTTGTGTGTGGTATTACAAGTTCCATTCATTTTAAGTGAACTGAGCTGCATAGGCATAGTACAGTATTATCGGCTAAAAGGCAGACCAGAAAAGAAGACCCAGTGAGAGCAGCTTGAGGTATGTAAGGAGACTTCCATTGCCATCTTGGCTGATCAGATCCCTGCAGTCATGCTGTGGCTGATCAGATCAGTCATCGGAACCCCTGCATTGCCGCAGGCTGTTTTGTAAGCGAGGTCTGACCTGGCTTAAAGGGTTACTCCGGTGAAAACCTTTTTCTTTTAAATCAACTGGTAACAGAAAGTTAAACATATTTGTACATGACTTCTATTAAAAAATCTTAATCCTTCCTGTACTTACTAGCTGCTGAATACTACAGAGGAAATTCTTTTCTTTTTGGAATGCTCTCTGATGACATCACAAGCACAGTACTCTAATAATAATGCTTTATTTATTGTTGTCCTTAGAGGGATTTGAACCCAAGTCCCCAGCACTGCAAGGCAGCAGTGCTAACCACTGAGCCACCATGCTGCCCTTAGCATACATCTGCTATGCATCTGCTATGCATGGTTGTTAAAATGAACAGAGATGTCAGCAGAGAGCACTGTGCTCATGATGTCATCAGTGTTCCAAAAAGAAAGGAATTTCCTCTGTAGCATTCAGCAGCTAATAAGTACTGGAAGGATTAAGATTTTTTTATAGAAGTAATTTACAAATATGTTTAACTTTCCGCCACCAGTTGATTTAAAAGAAAAAAGGTTTTCACCGGAGTACCACTTTAAGTTTGCAAATTTTTGGAGGGATTTGCAACTTTATTTATGCCTAAGTTGCTTAGGTAAGGCTGTTTGGTACTATTTGCATACCCATAAAAGTCGCCAAAAAAAAGTGCTTAGGCGCTCGGGCGACATTTTGTGCACCCGGCATTAGCAACAAAACCCAATCTAAGTTAATATGTGTAACACCAATAGAATATACAGGACAAGCAGATATTAAACAAATCCAACTTTATTTATTGCCCATAGTGCCAAAAGGGGCAAGTCAGCAATCCCAAAAACAGGTCCCCTGTCACATTGGATTATATTACCAAAAGTGTAAAGGATATCCATAGGTATCCTTAACAGTTTATACCTAATTCCTGATAAAGCAAGAATGAAATGCATGTTGGGGTGTGTTGTTTCTTGATCAGTATCTTTATTTTTCTTTTTACTAACTGGTTTTTAGAATTGTTCTTATATGTTTTGCTATAGTACTTCTCCATACTCTATATGAGGTACATATGAAGTTTAGTTATTTATAATATTCATTACATTGTCCGTATACTATACATATAAACTGTAAGCATGATGCTATGAGTTCACACTCATCAGTAGACCTACAGTCTAGCTAGGATGATTGGTTGTAAAAATGGCCTTAATTTATCAAAAATGCTTCATTTCTGGCAGAAAGCATGTGAATAAAATTGTATTAATGATTCTGAAATTACAGACATTTGCATCACCATGTGACATTTCCTTTTTTTTTTTTGCATTTTTTAGGTCAGTGGCATGTTTTTCATTATGCTTGGAGGCCCATAGAGAACATGAGCAATGCACTTCAGTCACTCCAGTGGACGTTCCAGCCCTGTTCTCATAATCAGTAGGGTTCCAGTGGTTAGACCACACCAATCAGCTAGTCATCCCCTATCCTATGGGTCGCCATACCCTTTAAATCAGGCTATCAATACTGAAAGAGCGGAGGATCACCCTTCACCGATGGGGCCCTTTTATTGGGCAAATTGTATGGGGTCCCACAGTTCAGACTCTCACCAAGTAAACCTTGCTTACTGACACAGGGTGCACATGTATGCCCTGGTTATTGTCCGGGTGTATCAATTGTGCTCACAAGTTAAATGTTAACAATAGGAAACATATACTGTACAAGTTTGGTATCCAAGTGTCCAAACTATTAGAATATTATGTTACAAAAAGAGCACAGTTAATGGCATAAATGAACCAAAGTACAGGTTTTCTGGTTTTTTGGTCACTTCATATATCAGAAAAAAAATAAAAAAAAAGTGATCAAAAAGTTTTTAAAAACAATTAAAACTGATTTAAAAAACTACAAATCATGGCGCAAAAAAAATAAATAAAAGTGTTATAGGCATCTGAAGAGGACTTTACACATACTTATTTTCATATAAAAAGTTATAATTTTTTAAAAGTAGTCAAATAAAACAAAACATATATAAATTGGGTATTGATGTAATTGTATGGACCTATAACATTAGAAAAATTGCATGTTTTTTTCAATCTTGCCCCACAAATTGCAATTGGTCCCGCATAAAGCAAGCCCTCTGTAATACATGTTAACATATAAATATGTTTAGAAACTGTTACAGTATATGTAGAAAATAATTATATCTCAATGTAGGAAGTGAATTGGATTATGACTGATCTAAACCACTTTTTAATTTTAGCCTTAAAATTCTTCAGCCTACATTTTTCATAACTAGGTTAGGCCATTTTTACACAGCACTATTTTGCATCAAGTGTCCCTAGTTTAGCTTTTTATGGGGTTCAGTTTTTTCTTTGGGGGGGGGGGGGAGGGATAGATGCGGTCCGTGCCACCATTGTCTGTTCTGCACTGAGTGGCTTGACCGTACCCTCTAAGCAGATTGCCCTGATTTGGGGGGAGTTTGCATTCCGGTCACAAAGCCAACAACAGTCACTGGCTGTATGAACCACAAAAAAAACAATAATAAATTACTGATCAGCAATCAGGAGAGTCTGCACATTGGTCTGGCCACACAACGCAGAAGAGTCGCTAATGGCATGGACCCTAAACACTAAATTTAAGTGCCCCAATAGCTCTTTTGGTGCACAATGAGGGAGAGAAGAAAGATCTCACAAATTCTTCTTCCACCCCTTCGTCATCATCCAGTAATGATGAGCCCCTAGAAGGCGGAGACCCCCCCTCCCCCATACTAGTGTCCCTGTCCTCCATAAAGATTTTCCCAGATCCCATTATAGGTGACCACATCTGGATCCCATTTCCGGATGGTTATGAGCCATTGATTTCTGGGTTTGTTGGTCGCCCGTCCCCTTAGTAAATCCTGAAGCTTCATGGCTGCCCTTGCTCTGGGTGCAGAAATATACACCACCTATTGAGAAGATGTCTACTTTACGTGCCGTGCTCAGGAGAAATTGGGTTACAACTTTTGGGGTTCTTTTTTCTCTCTCCAAAAGCCAAATGGCACCCCTTCCCTTCTAAGCACTGCCATGCGCCCGCACTGCACTTTGTGTCCACACATGAGGCATTTCCATACTTGGAAGTAATTGTGTCACACATTTTGTAGGGCTTTTCCCTTTTTTTACCCCTTGTGAAAAGGAAAAATTAGGGGTTACATCAGCATTTTATTGTAAAAAAAAAATGGTTTCCATTTCACAGCACACTGTTAAAACATTGTTAAAAGCACCTGTGGGTGTAAAGTCTCATTCCACCCCTTGTTACTTTCCTTGAGAGATGTAGTTTACAAAATGGTGTCATATGAGGGGGGTTTATACTGTCCTGACACCATGGGGGCTTTATAAATGCGACATGGCCCCAAAAACTATACCAGACAAATTCACTCTCTAAAAGCCAAATGGCACCCCTTTCCTTCTGAGCTTTGCTGTGTGCCTGCATAGCACTTTATGTCAACATATGGGGTAGTTCCATATTCAGGACAAATTGAGTTACAAATTTTGTGGGCTTTTTCTCCTTTTACCCCTTGTGAAAATGAAACATTTGGGGCTACAGCATGTTAGTGTAAAATTTGGAGATTTTGACTTTTCACGTCCACTTTGCTGCTATTCCTGTGAAACACCTAAAGGGTTAACAAACTCTCTGAATGCCATTGTGAATACTTTGAGGGGTGCAGTTTTCATACTGGGGTCACTTATGGGGATTTTTAACATTAAGGCCCCTCAAATCCACATCAAACTGTACTGGTCTTTGAAAATTTTAGATTTAGAATTTTTGGGAAAAATTGGAAAATTGCTGCTAAACTTCAAAGTCCTCCAATGTCTTCAAAAAGTAAAACATGTCTAATTTATGATGCCAACATAAAGCAGACATATTTTATATGTGAATCAATATGTCATTTATTTGGCATGACCATTTTCCTTACAAGCAGAGCATTTCATATTTAAAAAAAATTATATTTTAAAAAATTTTCATGACATTTTCCAATTTTTCACAAAGAAGTATGCAAGTATCCACAAAAATGTACCACTATCATAAAGTAGAAGATATCATGAAGGCATCTCAGAGTTATTAAAGTGCACCTGTCATTAACAAAAACTTTTTATATAATGTAGATACAGTAAAATCTCCCTTAGCGGACACCTCCCAATAGGGGACGCCTCCCAATAGTGGACAGTTTTTAATTCCCTGGCAGAGTCCAATAAGACTTAATGTATTTGCACTCTCCGAATAGGGGACACTCCCAATAGCGGACGTGGACACACCCAATAGGGGACAAAGCCCTCCCATTAGGGGACAAAACACTCCCATTAGGGGACAAAACACTCCTAATAGGAGACAATCAGGCTTATGTTTTGGCCCTACCTTGTACACAGGGTGGCCATCAGGGGGTACAGCCAATGCCCCAGTAAGGGGCAGGCAGCTGCTGCACCCCCCTGCAGAAGCCCCAGCACAGAAGCAGGAAACAAATGTTTAAACAGTGGTCTCCTGCATCCACCAGCCACATCATTCACCCCTCTCCTTCTCTGAACCCCCCGCACCACTTTATTCCCCTGTGCCAAATCATCCTCCCCTTTCTTACCCCCGTGCCACATAATTTCCTCTTGATCCCCCCAGTGCTATTTAATTCCCCCTTTATTGTCCTGAGCCACTTCAGAAAGAGGGAGGGTGGTCAATTTACACAGAGGGTAATAAAGGGGGAATGAAATGGGGCATGGGGGGGGATCAAGGGGAAATGATGTGGCACAGGGGGTAAGGGGGAAATAATTTGGCACAATGCACAGAGGAATAAGATGGCACAGGGTATAAAAGGGAGGATGATTAAGACACTGGGAGATTGTACTGTAATATTGCTTTTTATCATGTTTTATAGGTAATGACACTCTGGGGTGAGTACAGTACAGTATTCTGTCATTTAGGAAGAATTTTGAGCCTTTTCCCAATAAGGGACATCTCTCAACAGCGGACACTTTATTTAGTGTCTGCTATTGGGAGATTCTACTGTAATACCTTTATATGTATATTTGTAATATACATTGATTAAAAAAAGCGTGAATTTGTGGATGAACAAAATGCTGTCCCTGCAGCTATTGCCTGTGTGTCTCTATGAGGATTCCAAATACAGGAAGTGTGGATAGGACAAGTAGGGCTCTGTGGAGGCTCATGTCCTGTCAATCATCCTGATGTGTTAGCGGGAGCATGTCACAGAGCCTCAGTGTACAGAGCCCTACTTGTCCTCACTGCATAGAGCCCTGCTTGTCCTCAGTATACAGAGCCCTGCTTATCCTCAGTGTACAGAGTCCTGTTTGTCCTCAGTGCACAGAGCCCTGCTTGTCCTCACTGCACAGAGCCCTGCTTGTCCTCACTGCACAGAGCCCTGCTTGTCCTCAGTGTACAGAGCCCTGCATGCCCTCAGTGTACAGAGCCCCGCTTGTCCTCAGGGCACAGAGCCCTGCTTGTCCTCACTGCATAGAGCCCTGCTTGTCCTCAGTGTACAGAGCCCTGCTTGTCCTCAGGGTACAGAGTCCTGTTTGTCCTCACTGCACAGAGCCCTGCTTGTCCACCCTCACTTCCTGTATTTGGACTCCTCATAGAGACACACACGCAATAGCTATAGGGACAAAAATATACACAATGTATATTACAAATATACATAAAATGGTATTGTTCCTTCACACTTCCTGTATTTTGTCTGAGCACACAGACACACAAGCAATAGCTGTAGGGACAATACAGCATTTATTCACCCAAAAAATATGCACATTTTAAACTAATGTATAGTACAAATATACATATTATATTATAATGTACATTATATAAAATGTTTTTGGAAATTACAGGAACGCTTAAAATTTTTCAGTAATGTCACCTTTTTGATGTTATAGTACAGAATAAGTTTTTACAACTAAACAACAACCGAAATACATAATAGGATCACAACATAAAAGCAGTCCTACATTCTGTGCAGATATTTAGAATGTGTATATAGGTATGCCAGGTGCTAAGGCCCTAATGGACGATTGCATGGTTGCTGAGTCTGGCTAAAAATAATATAAGGGTGATATATCTGTATGAGGACTCATTTTTTCCATTAGAGCATAAGTATTCATGCATTTGCTTATTGGTCTCCAGGGATGGGATGGTTTCATTATGCTGTAAAATTATATTTGAATTAAATAAGTGATTTATTTTTATTGGAGACAAAAAGACAAAAATTTTATGGAGACAAAAATCTGATATTTATTCCAGAGATGAAGAGCAGTATAGTGTAACTCATGAAGACATTCATTTATTTCCCAGATTTCATTAAGATTTGAATATGTTCCTTTTCCTTGAAATGAAATTTCCCATTTCCACATTCACACTACTTTGTACCGTGGGATGGAATGCATGCAACACTGGAGCAGATTTAGTAAAACTGTCTGACATTATGTTCAGACAGTGGAGTTTCTGTGAGGAATTCTGCGGAAGCATTCGGCCGAAATTTTATATACATTCACTTTTTAGGGATTCTGCTGTCCCATTCACAGTGAATTTTCCGCATTCTGCAGAAATACAGGGGAAACTCGAAAAATTTGAATATTGTGCAAAAGTCCATTGTATTTCATTAACGCAACTTAAAAAGAAAGGAAGCATGAAGTGCTCCAAAATCTCCTGGTAGACGGATGCGTTGACCCTGGACTTAATGAAGCACAGTGGACCAACACTAGCAGATGACATGGCTCCCCAAATTATATAATATATTGTGGATTTGGGGTTGTCATGAGCTGTAAGCCAAAATCATCACAATTATGACAAATCACAGCTTGAACTTTCTTGCTTTGCATGTAATGAGTCGCTCTCATATATTAGTACTTAGATTAGAAAAAGCTGGCCGGCACTGCCAAGCTTCCCGTGACTCCTATGTGAACCAGGTCACTAGGATCCCCCAGGGGTTGGCCGTCCAGTGCATTGAGGAAATCTTGGGAAAAGCAGGAAAAAGTGAAGCCTATATTAAATTTGTTGGAGAATCTCTTTCATTTATTTTGGGTAATAATGTATTTAAGTTTGGTAGCCAGTGGTACAGCCAAAACCGGGGGACCGCGATGGGGACCCCGGTAGCATGTACCCTGGCTAACCTTTTTCTTGCCCATTTTGAGGAAAAATATGTTTTTTGTTTGAGAAATCCATTTCTTAAGTTTATACGTTGTTATTTTCGTTTTGTAGATGACGTTTTCCTACTTTGGAACGGGTCCGTGGAGGATTTCAAAGGATTCATGTCCTTGTTAAATAACAATGACATGAACATGTTCTTCACATGTAAATGGAGTAAAGAGGAATTGGAGTTCCTGGATGTACGTGTGATAGCAAAAAATGGTACTCTGGAAACAGAAGGTTATAGAAAGGAAACAGCGTCAAATTCGTATTTACATTACCAGAGCTATCACCCAACCCATACCAGGAACGCAATCCCATACAGCCAATATCTATGATTAAAAAGGATTAACAGCTCGGATGAAACATTTGAGCAACAAGCCGAGACCCTAACTAAGCGCTTTTTGTTAAGGAGGATACCCACAGACCGTGTTGACTGAAGCATTAATTAGAGCTAGAAAATTAGATAGAAAAACTCTACTCCATAAAAAAACTAATAAACGAAAAATTAAAAATCCCGAAAATGACAGGTTCTGCTTCTCCTTTAAATATAGTCCAGTAGCAGAAATAATAAAAAGTGCTATTTTTTCCAATTGGCATTTGATTGAGAGAGACCCGCTTATAGGGAATGTCAGAAAAAATAAACCAATAGTTACTTTTAAACGTACAAAAAATCTAAAAGATGAATTAGTACGTAGTAAATATAAAGAAAAGGAAAGTAACAAAACATGGTTAGAAAAAAACGCAGTAGTCGGGAATCATAGGTGTGGACGATGCAATTGGTGCGCATATTTCCAACCAGGAAAATGCATCTCCATTGGTGGCCAAATAAAAAACATTACCGAATTTATTTGTTGTAAAACCTCCTTTGCAGTGTATGCATTAATTTGCACCTGCGGGAGATTTTATATAGGAAGCACTATTCGTGCACTAAATACACGTTTTCGGGAACATACCTGGTCAATAAAATCAGGAAAAGGTTCCCCAAGATTAATAGAACATATTAATTCGGCACACAATGGAGATGCAAGCGTTCTGAAATTTATGGGAATTAAAAGGTTAATTTGTACTCAAGGTAAAGATAATGAAAAAATCCTCCGTGAGATCGAAGCAAAGTGGATTTTGAAAACTGGTGCACAAGAGTTAGGAGGATTAAATGACAGGATTGATTTAGGATTATTTTTGTAGTTACTTAGTTTTTGGTTTTAACTGTATGTGTTTTTTGCACTTTGCACTGTTTTTAACCTATTGTGCTTGTAATCCCCGCCCCGTGGATCCTTCATGACGTGTTATAAGGAATGAAGGAGCATGGGAAAGGGAAGGTCTGTTGAAGCTCAAGCCAGAGCGAAACAATTGTTACCTGTAGCACGCGCACTGGCGTCCACACCCGGCTGGGTGAAATGCCTTTTTAAAGCACCTGCACTTTATGAAGAATAAAAGATAAGAAATTACAGTAAGCGGTGAGTGCCATTCCTCCTTTCTTTGTATATTTGGATTCTCATATATTAGTTTCACCTTTTAAGTTGCATTACTGAAATAAATGAACTTTGCACCATATTAAAAATTTTCGAGTTTCACCTGTATAAGACCAGACTTATTTTTTGCAGAATTTCATAGCGGAATCCCATTGAATTCAATGGGGCTTGAATTTTGGCAGAATTCTGTGTTCTGAGAACACAGAAATTCTGCCAAAATTCTGTGCAAATTTGTGCGTACTTGCCGAAATTCTGCTGTCTGAACATGACTTGTGGCTGAGTTCACATCTCATACAGCCTGGCCTAGCCAGGCTGCATAATTGAATCGGTGATGTGGCGGTCTGAGGCAGGTGAGGGGATACTTCATCGCCATTTTAGCTCATCGTACACTGTGATTACTTTGCAGGGGTCTGATGAGCCCCCTGAGCTAACTGGCAGTAGGCAATTATGTCTTAACCTCTTAAGGACCCATGATGTATGCATACGTCATGAGTCCAGGTCCTGCGATATAACGCGGGGTCACACGGTGACCCCGCATCATATCGCGGCGGGTCCGGCGTCATAGTGAAGCCGGGACCCGCCTCTAATAGCGCGCGGCACTGATCGCTGTGCCGCGCGCTATTAACCCTTTAGCCGCGCGCTCAAAGCTGAGCCGCGCGGCTAAAAACGAAAGTAAAAGTGCCCGGCTAGCTCAGGGAGCTGTTCGGGATCGCCACGGTATAATCGCGGCATCCCGAACAGCTGTAGCACAGGAGGAGGTCTTCTTACCTTCTCCTGCGCTGTCCGATCGCCGAATGAATGCTTCAAGCCTGAGATCCAGGCTTGAGCATTCAATCGCCGAAAACACTGATTGATCCATTCCTATGGAGATGGATCAATCAGTGTAAAAGATCAGTAAATGCAATGTTATAGCCCCTTATGGGAGCTATAATGTTGCATAAGAAAAGTGTAAAAAAATCATTAACCCTTTCAATTATCCCTTCCCCTAATAAAAGTTTGAATCACCCGGCATTTCCAAAAATAAAAAAAACATTATGTAAATAATAATAAAAATAAACATATATGGTATCGCCGCGTGCGTAAATGTCCGATTTATAAAAATATACCCCTTTTTAAACCGCTCGTTCAATGGCGTACGCGCAAAAAAATTCCAAAGTCCAAAATAGCGCATTTTTGATCACTTTTTATACCACAAAAAAGTGAATAAAAAGTGATCAAAAAGTCTGATCAGAACAAAAATGGTACCGCTAAAAACTTCAGATGACGGCGCAAAAAATGAGTCCTCAAACCGCCCTGAACACAGAAAAATAAAAAAGTTATAGGGGTCAAAAGATGACCATTTTAAACGTATAAATTTTCCTGCATGTATTCATGATTTTTTTCGGAAGTGATACAAATTCAAACCTATACAAATAGGGTATCATTTTAACCGTATGGACCTACAGAATAAAGATAAGGTATCATTTTTGATAAAAAATGTACTGCGTAAAAATAGAAGCCCCCAAAACTTACAAAATAGTGTTTTTTCATCAATTTTGTCGCACATTGATTTTTTTTCCCGTTTCACCGTAGATTTTTGGGCAAAATGACTAATGTCATTACAAAGTAGAATTAGTGACGCAAAAATTAAGCCATTATATATAATTTTAGGTGAAAATTTTTAAGAGTTATGATTTTTTAAAGTTAAGGAGGAAAAATTGAAAATGAAAAAACGGAAAAAGCCCGGGTCCTTAAGGGGTTAAAGGGGTATTCCAGGCAAAAACTTTTTTTTATATATATCAACTGGCTCAGGAAAGTTAAACAGATTTGTAAATTACTTCTATTAAAAAATCTTAATCCTTCCAATAGTCATTAGCTTCTGAAGTTGAGTTGCTGTTTTCTGTCTAACTGCTTTCTGATGACTCACGTCCCGGGAGCTGTCCAGCTCCTATGGGGATATTCTCCCATCATGCATGGGATATTCTCCCATCATGCAAAGCTCCCGTGATGTGACATCATCGTTGAGCAGTTAGACAGAGAACTTCAGAAGCTAATAACTATTGGAAGGATTAAGATTTTTTAATAGAAGTAATTTACAAATCTGGCAGAAAACAGAGATATCAATGTCCGGCACTGCTGCTGACCACCGAAAAGGACCTGGATCTAGGATGAATAGGAGTAATCCCCGAAGCTAAGGTAGTGCTCTGACTTGTGAGACGAGTCAAATACAATTTACAAGGAGAAGGTGAAAAAGTCGGCAGACTCACCAAGGCTTCTTTTTTTCAGGGTTGCTTCTTTATTAAATACTCACATACAAAAACTTTGTGCGAAGGGGGGAGAGAGGATCACATGGAGGGGGGTATTCACTGTCTGGCGACAGAATCTGTTTCGCTCGGTAGTCGAGCTTCCTCTGGCCATGATTTTTAGGAACACTGTGCTGCTTCTTATACAGGTGGGTAACCAGGTTCAATCACTTAGAACCTCCCATTTGTCTTGACGTCAGACTTCAAGGTGTTGGCTTTAAATCCAGCCCTATAACACCTTTACTATGTCAACGTCATAAGAATACAGCGTATAATAACATACATAGAAGGAATGGGGAAAAGAGTGCATTAAAAACTAGGTACATTAAAAACAAGGTGCATAATCTATCTTATCATTAAGGCCTATGGGGCCGGTTGCTGATGTTCGGATTATCCAGTGAGTTTCTCGTTGCAACAGTAAGCGATCAGTGTCTATCCCTGGTCTGGGTTTAACTCTCTCAATGCCGGAGAAAGTTAGTACCTCAGGTTTCCCTTCGTGAACTTCCACCATATGGGATATAAAACGAGGAGCTCCCTTAAGTGTGCGAAGCGAATACATATGTTCCCTTATTCTCGCACAGAGCTGACGGATCGTTTTTCCAATATAGTGGTAGCCACAGGGGCAGAACATAACATAAACCACAAATTTTGTTCGACAGGTTATTAGATCTGTGACAGTATGTGTTATAGATCCCATGCGCATTGTTTTCAACTCCGCGTTATATTTACAAAAATTACATGTTCTACAAGCGTAATTCCCCTTTGGTGTCAATTGTTCTAGCCACTGTGTCTCTTTTTTGGGGGGCATATTTCTACTTTTTTGTAGTATGTCTCCTAGCGATTTATTCTTTCTGTATGAGATAAGCGGTTTCCGACTAGCTACTTCTTTCAGATCTGGGTCTCCTTCTATTATATGCCAGTTTCGTCTGACTGCCTGTTCTATGACTTGATTCAGTGGTGAATTTTGAAAGGTGAATGCAAAGCGTTTATTAGTGGGTACTAATTTTTCTTTTTTGGTACTCAGAAGGGTTTTTCTCTGGCAATTATCTGCTCGTTTGCGACCTTCTTTTATTAGGGTCCTCGGATAGGACCGTTCCAACAGGCGTTTTTCTAGATCGTCTGCCTGTTCCCCATAAATCTCATCCGATTCGTTATTTCTTCGTAATCTTATGAATTGTCCATAAGGGACACCCCTCTTCACTGAGTCTGGGTGCGAACTACCATAGTGGAGAAGGGTGTTCCTCGAAATAGGTTTCCTATAGCCTTCACTGGTAAGCCTCTCTCCCTGTACCTTAAGCTTTAGGTCTAGGAACTCTAATGATGTTCCCCCGTATTGCGAGGTGAAGGACATATTTACTGAATTGGTTGTATTTAAATATGTGACAAAATCGTTAAATTGTGCCTCTGAACCTGACCATGCTATAAGGATGTCATCCACGTAACGCATGTATAATTTGATGTAAGCGATATAAGGATTCTTAGAAGAATAGACGATCTGGCTTTCCAAAACGGCCAAAAATATGTTTGCGTACGTGCAGGACACCGGGGTACCCATCGGGGTCCCGGTGTCCTGCCTGTACCACTGATCAGCAAATTTGAACGTGCTGTTCGATAGAAGGAAGGAAAGGGCTTCCTCAATGAACAGGATAAATTCGTTAGATTTGTTCGACCATTTTAAGAAGTCTTTAATAGCTCCTATACCCGATTCTGATGGAATACGGGTATATAAGCTGACGACATCAATGGAGCATAAGCTCCAGCCCGGTTCCCAAGTCATTGTTTGAATATTCTGTAAAAGGTGAAGAGTGTCCTTAATGTAAGCTGGTATAGATGGAAGAAGTGGAGATAGTAACCATTCTAGATAGTGGGACAAGTATTCCGTTACAGACCCCACTCCCGAGACTATCGGACGTCCCGGGGGTGGGGTCTGTTCTTTATGTACTTTTGGAAGATGGTACCATGTTGCTGGTTTGGGAGACTCAGGTACTAATCGTTCTGCATTCTTTTTTGATAACATCCCTTGCTCTACAAATTTGTGTAACAGTGTAGTAAGGCCTTTTAAGATTTTTGGTGTTGGGTCTGTTTTAAGGGGGGTGTAGGTAGACCTATCACTTAATTGCCTTTCGGCTTCTAGTGTATACATGGTCTTATACATTAATACGACACTCCCTCCTTTGTCTGCCCTAATAATAACTAGGTCTTCTCTCTTTTTTATGGCATTGAGAGCTATTTGTTCTGCAGTTGACAGATTCACAGGGATTTCTCTATACAGTATAGATCTGATGTCTTGTAGAACTGAATTTTGAAATAAATCCAGTTGTCCCCCCGGGGGTATCGGGGGGTTAAATCTGGACTTTCTACCCTTGGTGAAGGCGCTCCGACAGTGCCCAGGCTGGGCTCTGTTCGCAGGGTCTTCAAAATCGTGGGCTAGCATCTCAATACATTTCTTATCCATTAATGTACATTCTATGGGAAAAAAACCCAAACTATCTATTTTAGCTGGCGAATGTGCTTCACATTCACTCTGCTCATAAGACTTTTTATTCAGGAAAAACTTGAATAGATTAATGTCCCGTAAAGACTTGGCTAGATCTATCTCAAATGTAACCGGGTCAAAACGTTCTGTCAAGCCGTAGTTCAACCCTCTAGATAGTAGGGTCAGTGTTGCTTCATTCAGTGTCTCTGTAGTGAGATTGATAACATTAGATATGGAAGATCCGGAAACGTCCTCCTCATTAATACACCCTATAATTCTGTTTTTCTTTTCTTTGGTTCTTTTTGATCTCTTCCTCCGTCCGCGCCGTATGGACCTTGTCCTAAAGGGTGGGAGATGTCATTTTTTTCTTGTCTAACATCTTTTGGATCCTTGACTATATTCACATTATATGCGGTTTCAGTGCGATTGTTAGGGTAATATGAAGCAGGTCGACGTGATTGACGATAATTCTTACTAGTAGATGTATTAGCTTTTCCATACCACTGAAATTCTTTTTCTTGGTCGTAGTCGGTTTTATCTCTGAGGAATTTTTCCCGTTTCTTTCTTTTCACGTCTTCCTGTAGTGATAGAATCCTGTTTTCTAATTTGGGAAAAAACGTTTGTTTTTGTTCTTCTGTAGCTCTTTTTGTGTATTCTGTTTTTGCTCTGTTAAGGTCTTTGTTGATTTTGTCGTGCTCTATTCTGTTTCTAGTTAGCACGATCTGTAGTAGCTTAATGGAATGCTCATGGTGCGCCTGTTTCCACAGGGTGACAAATGTGGAGTCCTCCTGGAACTGAGCTGGTGCTTTGTACGCTCTAAGTCCTCGTGGAGATCTCTCACTGTGCAAGTAGGACTGGAGTGAATTTATAGTCCAAAAGATGTTAATTTCTTTATCAGATAGATTAAGAATACGTTGCTCTAATGATTTCACTTCAATGAGCTCCACATCCTCTTTATGATTGCATTCCAAAAAATACCCCCCTGGGTCCTCTCTCCCTGTGAGTAAAATATCCTCCATTTTTCTTATCATCCCGTCCGTATCTGTGTCCATGTTTTGTGGCGTGGTGTCAGTCATATGTAGCGTGCACAAGAACAAAGGCAAGTTCTCAAAGACAATACAGGCAGAAAACAGAGATATCAATGTCCGGCACTGCTGCTGACCACCGAAAAGGACCTGGATCTAGGATGAATAGGAGTAATCCCCGAAGCTAAGGTAGTGCTCTGACTTGTGAGACGAGTCAAATACAATTTACAAGGAGAAGGTGAAAAAGTCGGCAGACTCACCAAGGCTTCTTTTTTTCAGGGTTGCTTCTTTATTAAATACTCACATACAAAAACTTTGTGCGAAGGGGGGAGAGAGGATCACATGGAGGGGGGTATTCACTGTCTGGCGACAGAATCTGTTTCGCTCGGTAGTCGAGCTTCCTCTGGCCATGATTTTTAGGAACACTGTGCTGCTTCTTATACAGGTGGGTAACCAGGTTCAATCACTTAGAACCTCCCATTTGTCTTGACGTCAGACTTCAAGGTGTTGGCTTTAAATCCAGCCCTATAACACCTTTACTATGTCAACGTCATAAGAATACAGCGTATAATAACATACATAGAAGGAATGGGGAAAAGAGTGCATTAAAAACTAGGTACATTAAAAACAAGGTGCATAATCTATCTTATCATTAAGGCCTATGGGGCCGGTTGCTGATGTTCGGATTATCCAGTGAGTTTCTCGTTGCAACAGTAAGCGATCAGTGTCTATCCCTGGTCTGGGTTTAACTCTCTCAATGCCGGAGAAAGTTAGTACCTCAGGTTTCCCTTCGTGAACTTCCACCATATGGGATATAAAACGAGGAGCTCCCTTAAGTGTGCGAAGCGAATACATATGTTCCCTTATTCTCGCACAGAGCTGACGGATCGTTTTTCCAATATAGTGGTAGCCACAGGGGCAGAACATAACATAAACCACAAATTTTGTTCGACAGGTTATTAGATCTGTGACAGTATGTGTTATAGATCCCATGCGCATCCGAACATCAGCAACCGGCCCCATAGGCCTTAATGATAAGATAGATTATGCACCTTGTTTTTAATGTACCTAGTTTTTAATGCACTTTTTTCCCCATTCCTTCTATGTATGTTATTATACGCTGTATTCTTATGACGTTGACATAGTAAAGGTGTTATAGGGCTGGATTTAAAGCCAACACCTTGAAGTCTGACGTCAAGACAAATGGGAGGTTCTAAGTGATTGAACCTGGTTACCCACCTGTATAAGAAGCAGCACAGTGTTCCTAAAAATCATGGCCAGAGGAAGCTCGACTACCGAGCGAAACAGATTCTGTCGCCAGACAGTGAATACCCCCCTCCATGTGATCCTCTCTCCCCCCTTCGCACAAAGTTTTTGTATGTGAGTATTTAATAAAGAAGCAACCCTGAAAAAAAGAAGCCTTGGTGAGTCTGCCGACTTTTTCACCTTCTCCTTGTAAATTGTAATTTACAAATCTGTTTAACGTTCCGGAGCAAGTTGATATATAAAAAAATAGTTTTTGCCTGGAACACCCCTTTAAGATGCTGGGATCGGCATTGATCACAGCATCTAAAGGGTTACTGACGGTAAGTGGCAGGATCACGGCTTCCCATCACTAGTGGCGAGTGTCCGGCTACCGAGCATTCATGCACTATCCCTCTTTTACAGCTCTTCATCCACACACAGACTCAACAGACAGTGGATGGGCTGCCCAACCAAGTGAGTATGTGAGTATGGCACATTCCTTAGCTTGTACTTTTCAGTCTCCCGTGACTTTAATTCACATAAAACCATGGTGCACCTATAGCACTGCATCAAGTCATCTGTGTGACTTATTGGTTTAGCTACAGCTGTATATGGTGGGGGGGGGGGGGGCGGGGGGCTGTGGGCCCCTGGCATAGAGACTCAGTCACAACTGCAACCGCTGTGATTCCTTTTGCTACACCACTGTCAACTGTAGGGTAGTAGACATACTTGACCTCTTTTCTATTCAAGCACTCTGGACTTTCTTTTTCAGTCGGGATTCCAGCAGTCGCATCCCACCAGTCAGAAATGTATCACCTATTCTGTGGATTGGTGATAACTTGTAATCTTGGGATAATCCCTTTAGGTGACTAAAAAAAGAACAGAAACCATGAAAGACATGTTCATAAAAAATTGATAATGTGTTTTGTGTTCTTTCTTTAATATTGAAATGACATTATTAAAATGATGTAAGAGCTTTATTCTAAAACGATTAAACAACTTTCTTATCGCCTACTCTTTCTATTACTCATTTTTTGAACTCTAGCAAAAGTACAGTTGAATACTAATGATCTCATTGTATGAGGCAAATACTCGTCTAAGGCTGTTACCTTGGTAAGCGTAACCTGTAATTTACATCATGGGTATAGAAAGCTTTCCTGTGGTTAATTGTCATGAAAACAAGAAAAACATCCAAAACTTGTTTCCTTAGAAATTATATGTGAATCAGCACACCAGCCAGTCAGTACAAAAATATCACTGAAATGTAAAGCATTGCAGTGTTAACCTGTAATGTTTATGTCAGCTAAATAATTACATTTTATTTAGGAGAATTATGAGACCTGGCTGCAGAATGAAAATGTGCATTTATCCAGCAAGTTTTGTCATGTTGGAATAAATTGTGGCAGAAATAGAATAACACTTGTTTAATAATTCATATTGCAACCTGTTTATAATACCAAAAGCTGTTATTATTAAAAAAAAATAGTTCTATGGGCAGAAATCACAATAGGGAATATTTGCTAATTTATTGACAAGAAAAAACTAAAACATTGCATTGGCCTAAGTAATCAGACCCATTAATAAGTACCTAGATTAACCCCTTAAGGACTCAGGGTTTTTCCGTTTTTGCACTTTCGTTTTTTCCTCCTTACCTTTTAAAAACATAACCCTTTCAATTTTCCACCTAAAAATCCATATTATGGCTTATTTTTTGCGTCGCCAATTCTACTTTGCAGTGACATTAGTCATTTTACCCAAAAATGCACGGCGAAACGGAAAAAAAAATCATTGTGCGACAAAATCGAAAAAAAAACGCCATTTTGTAACTTTTGGGGGCTTCCGTTTCTACGCAGTGCATATTTCGGTAAAAATTACACCTTATCATTATTCTGTAGGTCCATACGGTTAAAATGATACCCTACTTATATAGGTTTGATTTTGTCGCACTTCTGGAAAAAATCATAACTACATGCAGGAAAATTTATACGTTTAAAAATGTCATCTTCTGACCCCTATAACTTTTTTATTTTTCCACGTACGGGGCGGTATGAGGACTCATTTTTTGCGCCGTGATCTGAAGTTTTTATTGGTATGATTTTTGTTTTGATCTGACTTTTTGATCACTTTTTATTCATTTTTTAATGTTATAAAAAGTTACCAAAATACACTTTTTTGGACTTTGGAATTTTTTTGCGCGTACGCCATTGACCGTACGGCTTAATTAATGATATATTTTTATAGTTCGGACATTTACGCACGCGGCGATACCACATATGTTTATTTTTTATTTTTTTACACTGTTTTATTTTTCTTATGGGAAAAGGGGGGTGATTCAAACTTTTATTAGGGAAGGGGTTAAATGACCTTTATTAACACTTTTTTTTAACTTTTTTTTTGCAGTGTTATAGGTCCCATAGGGACCTATAACACTGCACACACTGATCTCCTATGCTGATCACTGGCGTGTATTAACACATTAATTCTGGCGTGTATTAATTCTAAAGGGTTAATACCGCACATCGCCGCGATCGGCGATGTGTGGTATTAGCCGCGGGTCCCGGCCGTTGATTAGCGCCGGGACCCACGCGATATGATGCGGGATCGCGGCGCGATCCCGCTTCATATCGCGGGAGCCGGCGCAGGACGTAAATATACGTCCTGCGTCGTTAAGGGGTTAAAGGGATGTCCCAGTTTTTTTTGTGTGACTATGCTACAGGAGCTGTATAGTTAGTGTAGTTGGTGATATAGTGTATGTACCTGTGTTTGATGACTGGTCTCGCATTTTTTCTGTGATTTTTGCCCGAATGTTTATTTTTAACAGCATACAAAATGACTTATCTCAGGTTTTCCGAGGTTTCAGTGTGGCCCAAAATTACATCAGTAGTCAGCTGTTCAGAAGGAGCCTGCCTTTGCTTTAATGGGTGGAGCGACTGCTGGGTAGAAGGGATATCATTCTATAAAGAATAATAGCTTTGCAACAGCTGGTAGCACCCTGGTTAGAATACACTGATCTATTGCATTGAAGGGAGCACAGGTGTGTTTCAATGAATCATGGGACTTGTAGTTGGAGGGAGGGAACTCCAACAGGAAATAAACAGTTTACAAAAAGATAGCCACAGCATTATGGTTGACTAAGAACAAGACAAGCACGGATCATTCCTAAGCATGTCCATTACTGTCTGGCTGGTAAGTACTAAAATCACCTTATGGTGGGTAACCCCCTTAATGGAATTGAGAATGTTCTGCTATTGTTCTATGTGGATCCTCTCAAGCTCTGTCATGTTGGATTGGGTCCATCTGTAGACAGACAATTTCTGGTCTCTCCAGACATGTTTAGGTTTAATTTCGGGGTCTGGCAAGAATGCTCACAGACATTCACAAGGTTGCCACTAAGCCACTTCTGTGTCCTGTGTCTTGGCTGTGTGCTTAGGGTCTGTCACATCGAGTACAGTGCAGCCCTAAGCTAAACATCGCTACTTTCACTACCTGTTTGAATGATCCACCCTAAATGGTGGCTCCCAACCAGATGACAGTACCCACACTGGGCTAATCTATCAGTGATAAATGAAAAAGTCAAAGAAGGCGCTCAAATCAAACATACACAAAATAGACATAATCAGAACACAAATGGGAAAAGCTGTAGAAAAAACAATCATGGGCATCTGAATAAAGCCAGTTTAAATATCTCACAATCAGGAGGTGGGAACACTCGGGACAAAATTGATTGGCTTGGGGCTCCCATCTCCTGACTGGCTTGCTAGGCCTGCAACAGAGTGACACACGTGTTGAACAGAGGCAGTCTCATGGAGATTTTAGGATGCTCTTGCCAGTGCCCTGCCCAAGGTAAGGTAAGTGTCTGACAGCGTCATTGTCCTGTTGGAAGGTAAACCTTCAGTCCAGTCTGAGGTCTAGAACCCTGTGGGTTAATTTTTATTAAGAGTCGTACTTTGCTCCATACAGCTTTCCCTCAAAACTGGCCAGTCTTTCTGTCCCAGTTGCTTAAAAACACCTTCAAAGCATGATGCTGCCCCCACCATGCTTAACTGAATTGAACTGAATTTTTAGACTGTCTAATCTATGTTAGTCTATTTGTAGAACAGACAGTAAATGCATGTAGCATGATTGGATGACCTTTATTTAATAAAAATACACCCTCATAATGTCCGCTAGAAACTAAGAATTAAAAGATAATAAAAATGTAGAGAGTTGAGCCTGACTTACCTGAAGGAGATAGATATGTAAAATGCATTTAAAATGCATCTTTTTATGTCTTCTTTATGCCTTCTTTAACATGTATATAACTATTCTGTATTATAAGGGATATAAAACCCATAAATAACTAGAAACCGTCACAGCAGGTTGTGTTTCCTTTACTTTGTTTCTTTCAAGTGCACAAAGGAATACTGCATTGCATTCATAAGCAGTCATCATAACGGGAGCCTAAATTATATTAACAGGCGGCCATCATGTGCGGCATCTGTTTACATAGTCATTTGTAAACTGCTCATATTTAGGAAGCAATGACTATAGGAATTACAAAGGCAAACTAGTGTTTTGATTACGGGATTTGGCACATACTACAAAGTTGTTTTTCTTGGGTAAGAAATATTCCCTGTGGAGCCTCATTCAGTATATTTGCAACATTACCTTCTGTTATAAATGATCCTTGTTGGTGGTATGTAGTTGAAAGCTGAATGAATGATACTGCATTCTGTAAATATTTAACTGATTGTTCCCTTTCCAGACATGTCACAAAATACTTAGACATTTTGGAAAGGTTGGCATTCACCTCGGAGTACTCCATGTCTAATGTTTAATTCAATGTCTTTACTAGCCAGGATTCCTGTGATGTTCCAATGCTTATTTCAGATTTCATTTCTTCACACTGGAGATCTGTTTAATTGCTTTACATCGTGGCTACAGGACTGAGAAGTTCCATTTTATGACCACGTCTTGAGTGTAGAGTGTTGCTCTTATCTGTTTTTCTCACAAGGAACAGACATGTAGTTAATATAGTAAAAAACAAGTCTGTCTGTTCCTATGAGTTAGAATTAGTAGAGATGAGAAAATCTATTTGCTTGCTCTGTGAACTAAGATGATTTTCTGATTAATTTTCTGATTCAGTAGTATGGAAAATCTACTTAGAAATCATGCTAGCTATTTAGTCGGAGATGCTTAATTTTAATCTGTCCCCATCTTTCCGTTCTCATTTCCTTTTAATGTAAATGAGTTGGTACAGTAATATTCAGGGATATGCTAGCAGATAAAACAAACACAAAAATGCATTTTGTAAATAGTTGTGGCAATGTTAAGATCTTCCAGTAATTACCTACTACTTCTCTTCTTAACAGGGTATTCCAGAGACAAATGCATTGTCATATCCAAAGCACATTCACTTAAATGGGCATTGTCATATCAAAAAAAATTTGTATGTCATGGAGACATGTCGAATGTTTTGATCAGTGGGGTACTAGTGTTAATGTGACAAAGAGGGCCTCATAATGCATGCCTATGTGACCGTCTCTCATAGATACAAATAGAGGAGGGAAGCATGTGTTCACATGCTTCTCTCTCTCTGTCCATTCTAGTGATCAGTCGGGGTATGAACACTCAGACCCCGACTGATAAAAATATTCATCTTACATAGACTACTATAGTCACATGCAAATGCATTTCTAGTACTTTTGGTTTCTGGGCAACAACAATGGACAAAGGTCATGCTGATCATGGGGATCCTTCAGGTCACAAATGTATGGCATATCCTAAGAACACCTAACTCTGCATGCAATTTATAGTATAGCCTATGCAAAGTATGTTTTTCTGCATAGTTGCTGCTTGAAGGCACACAATGGTTCTTGTAGTAGCCTGTTGTTCGTAGTGACACACAAATAGGCTGGAAAAATTATAGAATAAAAATAATTTTGTGAGTTTTGCAAACACAATGTCTATTTGTATATTCAAGTATGCCAATTTTTCGTAGTAAAATCAAAACCGAATGACCAGGGAGTCAGGAGTTTGTCTGGCGCAGAGAGGAACCATTCCTCTCTGCGCCAGACAAACTCCTGACTCCCTGGTCATTCGGTTTTGATTTTACTCTTACCCAGGAGGGCTGCAGTGGACCTTCTTCTATATCTCTTCTGCTCTTAACCTTGTTGTGTGTGGGCGCACAACCTACTTTGGTAAGCGGCTTGGGAATTACCGTCCCCTACCCCCACCTGCAAGATCTACTGATCCTGCACATGAGGCGCCTTCCTCCCTCTCTCTAATTTTTCGTAGTGGCACACAAATATGTTGTAAACTTTTTTTAAGTACAGTTTTTCTGTGTTAATTTGCAAATGCATTGTTTAATTATATATTCAAGCATGCAAGCTTTTCATAGTGCCACCTGAATAGGGTGGACAATTGTCAATAAAGGTTGGGCAAGGTCAGAGTAAAGGAAACACCAATATCCTCTGCCAGTTAGCATATTGGAGGCACTACCAGCACTGTGGGCAGCTATTTACCCAGGCCCAGCATTAGTAGTAGCAGTTGTGTTACCATGTGTTTGGTAATAGTAGCTGCATCAGCACAGTAAAATAAGCATTTCACCGCTTCACATGCCATTATTTCTGTCGTTGTTTCCCCTACTAGTGGAGTCCTCTCTTTTTTCCAATGAGACAGCAACCCAGGTGCTTAGAACAAGGATATTGATGGAGAGGAGTTATGTGAGGTCAGTCAGCTTTTGAAATGTGTTGAAGAGATGGTAGAGATTAAAGCAGTGGCTTAGCATAGCTGTGGAACTAGTGGGAGGCAAGGTAATAGTGCCAGTCATGGAGGCAGATATGGCGGATATGGTGAGGGGGCAACAAACCCATGTGACATCAGAGCAGACTGAGAAGAGTGGCAGGGATAATGATGAGGACTATGATAATGTGGTTTTGGACAGGACATTGGAACCTGGTGACAAGGAGGTGATGTCATCAGAGCAGGAGGGTAGGGGTCAGCAATGAAGTAAAGATAGGATCAGAACATCTGAAAACCATCCCAGATGTAGGCCTGCTGTATAGTCAGCTGAGGAGCAGGGGACGGTGACACTGATGCTGCATTTGTACGCTCTAAAATGTCCTGCCAGAGGAGAGGCACGGTTGAGTGAAGTTGTATGGTACTCAACCGTGAGGTAATTCTTTTACCTTGTCCAAGGAAGAAAACCAGGCACTGTGCCAGTCTGAAAGTGAAGCAGGACCAGGGGGCGGATCACAGGGCCAAACTTCAGCAAACATATGGGGAAGTAGAGAGTAGAGCGGCGTTAGTCCTCTTCTTCATCGACGTCCAGACTGTCCAAGATGGAGTAGTCTAAGGCCTGTGGCAGTCCCGGACGGATATGTCCTCCCTGTTGAAGATGAGGCGGTTTCTGGCCAGCCATATAGTGACCTTAAAACAATGTTCATAATGTGTCAGGCCTCCTGGATGGCCTCCTCGTTGTGAACCCTAGGAAAAAGTCCATAAAGCACCGAAAGGTACAATAAGTTGTTCCTGGGTTCCCGAGTCTCTAAGTTCAAGTTCCAGGGAATTCAATAGACCCTGCGCAAAGGGGTACTGCCAAAAGATGTGAATCAATGTTTTCTCCACATAGGGGCATATGGGGCAGTTCCTGGTTCTGCTCAGACCATGGGCATGCATAAATGACCTCAGAGACAGTCCCCCCTGAATGGCCATCCATGACAAGTCTTTGTGTTCATTGGTGAGCCTTGCATTGTCCAAACAGTCTCTGCAGTGGCCTTAGGGAGCCCTGGAACGAGCTCCAGCAAGTCCTTAGCTCTGATGAACTTGTAAATAGTCTTAGGCTTCCACAGGTCGAGCTTGAGTCCCTCCAGTTGATGTTCCCTTATGAACCTGACGACATCCCCATAGAACCAAGGAGTGTACCATTAGTAAGGGATGGAGCTGTCCCACTTGTCCCAGCCGAGCCTCTTCTAGAGGGGCCAGAGAAACAGGTGAGACATGGACCTGCCCGCTTAGCCTTTCTTTTCAACCAGGGTCCTCTGCATGCTAACACATGCAAAAGAAGCCTGCAGCAGAGAGGGAATATCGGCAATGCCCTTCCCACCCTTGCTGGGCTCCGTGTACATCACAGTCTGTTTAACTGCACAAGCAAAAATTCAGTCTGCGGGACAAATTTTTCCCCTCAATCGAAAGTTGTCTGGTGCTCCAAATTGCAATGTTAGCCAGTCGGTCTTGCCAGAACTTGAGGGCCGGGCCATTTGCCCCTAGTCCTTGACAAAGCCACTGGTGTGGTGAAACGTCGGACAGGTGGTGGTGTCATTGTTTTTAATATACTCCACCATCACTGATTAATAAAGGTAGTATGTGGACTGCAGCCACAATACCGATATAATATTTGTAGCAAGTATAACTTGCACAATAAGTATACACTTCTCAGAGTGAAGTGGTGGAGCATTTTTAAATCTTAAAGAGGCATGAAAAGTTAAGTTTTACTTATTGGTGGATGGTAAAACCAGGAATTAGTGGTCACGTGAGTGACCAATTGTAAATACATTCCTTCCCAAACCAGACTTTGAAGATTTGGATGAAGTCTGGTTTAGCTGTGAAGGGGAAGGGGGCAGAAGAAGCCAGGAGCCATTCCCTGAAGAGCATATTTTCCGACTTTCTGCAGTTGACCTTTGCCCCCAAAACTCTGCAAAAGTCCTCGCAGGTGTCATTGTCTGTGGTCACACACAGCCATTGGATTTGCTGGTGTGTGAACAGTTTTATGTTCCCTGGCCGGGGAATAGATAAAAGCCTTTGGCTTGCTAGCCAATAGCTCCTAGGGTGTGTCTACTTAAGATCAGCTCTGTCTAGCCTCAGAGCTGGTGATTGAGATCATTACATATGGACTTCCTGAGATCCTGACATGCTGCTTTGGAGCTCTTAGTGAAACACTCTTTATTTGAGCTTTTAATCTACTATCTCTGTCTTAGCATGCACCTTGTATGTTCTGGTTTTAGCCATGGTTAGGTGGCATGCGCTTAGTAGATTTTAAGCTGTGTTTGTATAGCCGTTTTTTTGCTATGTGTCTGTTCACACTGTGTTTTCTCTTGTATCCGTTTTCTGTGTTATCGCTCCATGGGGATATTCCTGTGTCTACTGGAGGCTCTTATCTAGGCATCCCTGTTACCGTTCCATGGGGACTCTGTGTCTACTGGAGGTGTTCTGAAGGGATTGCGATTTATCCTGTCTTGTGTTAAGTGTGAACAGTGTTCTATAATTATAGCCTGTTGTATTCATTTTTCTGAGTTGTAACTAGGCATCCCTGTTACTGTTCCATGGGGACTCCTTGTCTACTGAAGGTGTTCTGAGGGATTGCAGTTTATCCTGTCTTGTGTTCAGTGTGAACAGTGTTTTATAACTATATCCTGTTGTATCCGTTTTTCTGAGTTGTAACTTGGCATCCCTGTTACCTGTCCATGGAGACTTTGTGTATACTTGAGGTGTTCGGAGGGATTGTGATTATTCCTGATTAGCAATAGAACCCTGTTACTGGTCCATGGGGACTTTGTGTCTACTGGAGGTTCTGGGGGACTATGCTATATTCTTGTCTGTTCCTAAAGTCTGTAAAGACTCATTCATTTTCCTGTCTGGTGTTTTGAACTCTATGGGGGAGATTTATCAAAGGATTTAGACTGGTTTTTCTTGTCTAAATTTGTCGCACAGAAAGTCGCAGTCTAAATCTGTGCGACTTTTCTGCGACTTTTGCTCTAGAGGATTTTTAGAACATGATGCATGCAAGTCTATTTTAGACTGATATGCATTGAAAAATGCATTGGTGCTGAATTTATCAAGTGCGACTTTTCAGCGACAAGTCGCATAGGCTGAAAGTACGCCGAAATGTCAGACCATGTTGGAGCAGGTTTAAATATAGACTAAAGCATAGATCATGCAGTCTGTGCACAGAATTTATCAAGAGCTGTGCGCCATTTGATAAATTCGGTGCACAATAGACCGGACTAACCCTCTGTAGTTTGGTCTATATTGATGCGGGACATAGACAACTTTGATAAATCTCCCCCTATATGTTTATTAGTTCTTGATTTCAGATCTTTGGAGTTTTATACATGACTACTGATCTATAGTGTCCTCTGTTCATGACCGCTGATCCATAGTGTCCTCTGTACTAACTCTCTAATCTATGTCCTCTGAGCTTAATCTGTTATAGATTCTGTTATGTTTCTGGTTTGTGACCAACTATTTTTTAGAATCTGAATTCAAGTAGAAAAAAGACATGGTCGCACATCTACATATTGTATTTTGATCTAATTCCTTCTCAGCATAAACTCAAAAACTAACAGGTTGTTAGTATACATTTTGATCAAAAGGTTCAAGCCCACTCGCCACGTCAAGGCCACCTAATTAGAGTGGGTCCCTAACGTCCCTAGCATAAAATGGCATAGCGCTGTTCCCCACAGGGGGAACGACCGACTGGCAGAGAGGCCCCAATGCCACTCAAACCAGTCCCTGGGTCGCACCTACCCATAGACACTGCGCCACGGCAGCAACGGACGCCGCACAGCACCACACCAGTGTGAACAGGGTTATTTATTAGTATCTGTTTTTAGGTCCCTGCAATTTAGCTCAGGGAGGGACCGGCACCCAGTTGTCGATCCACCGTTTAGGGTGGATGTGCAAGTAGGCAGGGAGAGCGGTTTTAGGGTCAGTTTAGGGCTCACTCTCTTTGTCCCCCTGGTTGGTCCCTGACAGCAGGTCTGGAGGAGTGCAGTCACCGATTGGTGATCAGCGCAGAAGACAGTCACGTTGTCCATGTAGAGAGAGCACCTCGTAGCGATCTGGTCCTGATCTCTGATCTCTCCATTCTGCCGGATAGACTCTGTGAAGAGCTCTATAACACAAACAAAAAGAAGAGGTAAAAGAGGGCAGCCTTGTTTGACCCCCAGAAAGGATAGGAAATGGGTCAGTCTTCCAGACGTTCAACAGCACAGTGCTGCAAATGTCAAGATACATCACGTTAACATAAGAGCAAAACCTTAGACCCAGCTTGCACAAAGCCCTGCCCTGCCCTGCTTGGAAAAAGCCAATACCTTCATGTGCATTCTAGCAGTAGTTTTTTTTAAACAAGCTGTAAGTTACCACAGGTACTCCTATGTGTAATAACAGTGTAATAGAGGGATTTTAGAGCTCTTAGGCAGTGTTATACATGAGTTGTAGGTTCTGTATTTACCTTGTATTCTGTCTAAACTCAACTTTTTGCCAAAGCTCAGAAACCAGCCTAACTGAACTTTAAAAAAAAGTTTGCTCCTCTCTAGCGGCAAGTGCTGGACTACCCATTTCTATGTCAGCAAATTAAAAATGTCACAAAGCTGCAGCAGCATCAATTTTGGAAGGGAGTGCACATAGGTGCTGAGTAAGGTAACAGTGGGCACATATTATATCTGTATGGATATTTCTCTTTAAAACAAATGGCATGTTGAACATTACCCAAAAGTTGCATATTTAAAAAAGACAAGGATACAATAATCAGATCATAGTTATGTACATTATAGAGACACACAGGCACAGAGAAAATACATTAACTTGTTGCTGTATGCTGCACTGAAAAGAGCCAGACCACTTCTTTATCTCAGTAAATACAATATTCAGTTATCTATGTTATTTATAAACATAGACAACAGAGGCTGTGACTCTCTATATTTATGTGATACCGTAACAATTTTCTTTTTTTCTTTCTATTTTATATATGAATATATACACTATGGGGGACATTTATTATTGTTTGCTTTCTTAAGAAAGTTCTGAATGAATTTTTTTCTTTGCTTTAATTTTGCTTATGTGCTACATATTTATCATATTATCACAGGGCGTTGATAAATTTGGAGCACATAAGCGAAACAAAAAAGTTGCAGCTGAGACTTTTGTGCAACTTTTTAAATTTGCCCACATACGGCAGTTTTGTACTCCAGGTCAAACCTGGAGCAGACTTGCGACTTTTTGTAAGGGGTTTGTTTTTCCTACATGTGACTTTTACACATCATAAATTTGTGGCCATTGCAGTGAAAACTGAAATTTGCTTAGGTAAGGCTGTTTGTATCTTTTTGCTTACCCTCAAAAGTGGCACAAAAAAGTGCCACTTTTCGGACTTACTCTTCTGCGAAGAATGTATACAAGATTTTGGAGTGTGGCTGTGAGAATTGTTATCCATTCATCCAAAAGAGCAATGGTGAATTCAAATACTGATGTTGGATAAGAGCGCCAGACTTTTTCATCTCATGTGCTCTGTGGGGTTGAAGTCAGGGCTCTGTGTAACCAGTGAAGTTCTTCCACACCAAACTCACCCAACCATAGCTTTATGGACTTTGCTTTGTACACTTGGTTACCGTCATGCTGCAAAAGGAAAGCCCATTTCCCCAACTGTTCCCACAATGTTGGAGGTTTACAGTTGTTCAAAATGTTTTTGTATGCTAAAACATTAAAGGGGTACTCCTGTGGAAAACTTTTTTTTTTTTTTAAATCAACTGGTGCCAGAATGTTAAACAGATTTGTAAATCACTTCCATAAAAACAATCTTAATCTTTCCAGTACTTTTTAGGGTCTGTATGCTACAGAGGAAATGGTTTTCTTTTTGGAACACAGAGCTCTCTGCTGACATCATCACCACAGTTCTCTCTGCTGACATCTCTTTCCATTTTAGGAACTGTCCAGAGCAGCATATGTTTGCTATGGGGATTTTCTCCTGCTCTGGACAGTTCCTAAAATGGACAGAGATGTCAGCAGAGAGCACTGTGGTCATGATGTCAGCAGGGAGCTCTGTGTTTCAAAAAGAAAATAATTTTCTCTGTAGTATTAAGCAGCTAATAAGTACTAAAAGGATTAAGATTTTTCAATAGAAGTAATTTACAAATCCGTTTAACTTTCTGGCACCAGTTGATTTAAAAAAAAAAAAAAGTTTTCAACGGGAGTACCCCGAGTAGTCCAGTCCTGAAAAACATATCCCCTGTCCTAAGGATAGGGAATAAGTTTCAGATCAGGGGGGGTCCGACAGCTGGGGCCCCCCGCAATCTCCTGTACTGGGCCCTGGCAGAAGGGGGCGTGTTGACCACCACACGAAGCGGCAGCTGACACACACCCTGAATACAGTGCTATGGCAGAGCTGGAGATTGCCAAAGGCAGCGCTCCGGCTCTGCCATAGAGTTTTATTGAGGGGATGCATCAGCCCCAGCGGTCAGATCCCCCCCCCCCCCCCCCCCCCCCCGATCTGAAACTTATGCCCTATCCTTAGCATAGGGGATAAGTTTTCCAGGACTGGACTACTCCTTTAAGATTTTCATTTGCTGGAACTAAGAGGCCTAGGCCAAAAACTGAAAAATCACCCCATAGCATTATGCCTCCTCCACCAAATATTACAGTTAGTAGAGTGCAGTCATTCAGGTAATGTTCTTCTGGCATTTTCCAAACCAAGACTCATCCATCAGACTACCAGATAGACAAGAATGATGTATAAGGATGATTTGTAACTCCACATAACACGTAATCATTATGATCAAGATCATTATATGAAAGTGATCTAGAATTTCAATTCGGATAAACAAGGAAATACAGAAGAAAACTAATCCTGCCTCTCTATGTGCTTACCATCCATTGTCCCTCCAGCCCACTAGAAATTGATTGGGTTTAAGATTGTTGAAGGATAGATGAGAATTGTTTTAGTTTAACGGGAAACTGTGACCAACCCAAAAACCATGAGATTGCTTTATCATTAAAGAGGTTATCCAGTATCTAAAATATTTAAAAACGTATCCCCTATCTGCAAGTGTCAGATCGTGGAGGGGGTCTGACCGCTGGGACCCCACACAATCTCCCGTATGGTCCCCCGTCTCTATGCATGAATGAAGTGTGTTGACCACAGCACAAAGCTGTGGTCAATGATCCCTCCATGCCTCTCTATGGTGGAGCCAGAGTTACCCAAACAATGTATCTCCTGCTCTGCCATAGCTATACATGGAGGGGGCGTGTCAACCACCGAACAAAGTGGGATACGCCTCCATTCATGAGGAGAACGGGGCACGGTAAGGGAGATTGCTGGGGGTAGCAGTGGTCGGACCCTCTGCAAACTGACCCTTATCCACTATCCTGCATATGGGAGATATGTCTTTAGACATTGGATAACCTATTTAAAGGCCATTTACAGCTCTTTATTACTTATCCCCATCCACAGGATAGGGGATAAGTGTTTGATCGCTTAGGGTCCGCCGCGGCTCTAAGTTAATGCCCATGTGACTAATTCCCTAATTGTCAAACAAACTATAAGCCCTCATTTTTCAGAAACAAGAGGATATATGAAGAAACTGTAAAAAAGTGATATGGGATCATAATGGGCATCATATGGAAACATGGAATTAGTTTTCAGGGTAACCTATGTAATGTGTTTGGTATCTCGGCTGCCAATCTGATTAGCCCAGTAGGCAAGTTTGACCACCAAATTTTGAAAAGGGTCAGAGCAGCATCCATTGATCCATTGCATGATTCAGAATTTTGGTAAATGGTTACAAAAAATAAATGAAAATGACACAACTGGTTTCTCTTAAACTTTATCTATACAATAATACACTGCTCAAACAAAATAAAGGGAACACTTAAACAACTCAATGTAATTCCAAGTCAATCACACTTCTGTGAAATCACTCTGTCCACTCAGGAAGCAACACTGTTTGACAATCAATTTCACATGCTGTTGTGCAAGTGGATCAGACAACAGGTGGAAATTATAGGCAATTAGCAAGACAACCCCAATAAAGAAGTGGTTCTGCAGGTGATGACCACAGACCACTTCTCAGTTCCTATGCTTCCTGGCTGATGTTTTGGTCACTTTTGAATGCTGGCAGTGCTTTCACTCTAGTGGTAGAATGACACAGAGTCTACAACCCACACAAGTGGCTCAGGTAGTGCAGCTCATCCAAGATGGCACATCAATGTGAGCTGTGGCAAGAAGGTTTGCTGTGTCTGTGAGCTAGTGTCCTGAGCATGGAGGCACTACCAGGAGACAGGCCAGTACATCAGGAGACGTGGAGGAGGCCATGGGAGGGCAAAAACCCAGCAGAAGGACCGCTACCTCCGCCTTTGTGCACTGCCAGAGCCCTGCAAAATGACCTACAGCAGGCCACAAAACAGACTCCATGAGGATGGTATGAGGGCCCGACGTCCACAGGTGTGGGTTGTGCTTACAGCCCAACACTGTGCAGGACGTTTGGCATTTGCCAGAGAACACCAAGATTGGCAAATTCTCCACTAGCGCCCTGTGCTCTTCATAGATGAAAGCAGGTTCACACTGAGCACATGTGACAGAGTCTGGAGACGCCGTGGAGAACGTTCTGCTGCCTGCAACATCCTCCAGCATGACTAGTGGTGGTGGTGGGTCAGTAATGGTGCAGGGTGGCATTTCTTTGGGGGGCCGCACAGCCCTCCATGTGTTTGCCAGAGGTAGCCTGGCTTCCATTAGGTACCGAGATGAGATCCTCAGACACCTTGTGAGATCATATGCTGGTGCAGTTGGCCCTGGGTTCCTCCTAATGCAAGGCAATGCTAGACCTCATGTGGTAGGAGTGTGTCAGCAGTTCCTGCAAGAGGAAGGCATTGATGCTATGGACTGGCCCACCCATTTCCCACATCTGAATCCGATTGAGCACATCTGGGACATAATGTCTCGCTCCATCCACCAACGCCATGTTGCACCACAGACTGTCCAGGAGTTGGCGGATCATCAGGAGTATGCCCAAGCATTGTAGGAAGGTCATACGGGCACATGGAGGCCACACACACTATTGGGCCTCATTTTGACTTGTTTTAACCCCTTAAGGACTCAGGGTTTCTCAGTTTTTGCACTTTAGTTTTTTCCTCCTTACCTTTTAAAAATCATAACCCTTTAATTTTTCCACCTAAAAATTCACGGTGAAACGGAAAAAAAAAACATTGTGCGACAAAATCAAAGAAAAAACGCCATTTTGTAACTTTTGGGGGCTTTCGTTTCTACGCAGTGCATATTTCGGTACAAATTACACCTTATCATTATTCTGTAGGTCCATACGGTTAAAATGATATCCTACTTATATAGGTTTGATTTTGTCGTACTTCTGGAAAAAATCATAACTACATGCAGGAAAATTTATACGTTTAAAAATGTCATCTTCTGACCCCTATAACTTTTTATTTTTCCACGTACAGGGCAGTATGAGGACTCATACTCATGATCTGAAGTTTTTATCGGTATGTTTTTTGTTTTGATCTGACTTTTAGATAATTTTTTATTCATTTTTTAATGGTATAAAAAGTGACCAAAAATAAGCTTTTTTGGACTTTGGATTTTTTTTGTGCGTACGCCATTGACCGTGCGGTTTAATTAATGATATATTTTTATAGTTTGGACATTTACGCATGCGGCGATACCACATATGTTGATTTTTTTTTTATTTACACTGGTTTTTTTTTTTTTTTATGGGAAAAGGGGGGTGATTCAAACTTTTATTAGGGAAGGGGTTAAATGACCTTTTTTAACACTTTTTTAAACTTTTTTTTTTTGCAGTGTTATTGGTCCCATAGGGACCTATAAAACTGCACACACTGATCTCTCATGCTGATCACTGTCGTGTATTAACACGCCTGTGATCAGTGTTATCGGCGCTTGACTGCTCCTGCCTGGATCTCAGGCACGGAGCAGTCATTAGTCGATCAGACACCGAGGAGGCAGGTAAGGGCCCTCCCGGTGTCCTGTAAGCTGTTCGGGATTTCACCGCGGCGGTCCCGAACAGCCCGACTGACTAGCCGGGATAGTTTCACTTTCGCCTTGACCGCCGCTTCTAAAGGGTTAATACCGCACATTGCCGCGATCGGCGATGTGTGGTATTAGCCGCGGGTCCCGGCCGTTGATGAGCACCGGGACCAACGCAATGTGATGTGGGGTCGCAGCGCGACCCCGCTCCATATCGCAGGAGCCGGCGCGGGACGTAAATATATGTCCTGCGTCGTTAAGACTCCATATCCAGATTTCCATGGGTTGATAAATTTTATTTCCATTGATCATTTTTGTGTGATTCTGTAGTCAGCACATTCAACTATGTAAAGACGAAAGTATTTCATACGATTAGTTCATTCATTCAGATCTAGGATGTGTTATCTTAGTGTTCCCTTTATTTTTTTGAGCAGTGTATTTGAATGTCTTCCAAGCCTATCAGAAAGGATAATTTTGGAAGAATAAAGTGGAATAATATGTTTACATTTCCATGTATAGGAACATTTATATTTTTTATATCTCCTATATTGTTTCAGTGGAGAGTATCCTGAGGACATGAGCTACAGGGGTTAGAATTAGAATCTTAGTTTGCCAGCTTGACCAACCTTCACCGTGGTTTTATAGAAATTAATGCTTCAAGGCATTAGTGTCCATGCTGGGAGTAACAATGAGATTAAACCACTCTTCTGCCTTAAAGCAATTATTAGCAATGATATTTTTTACATTTAGCTAGTGTGACAGGGACACCTTGCCCATGAGATACACAAAAGTATGAGTATTTTTTCTGTGAATAAGAGCCAGTATGTTATATAGTTCCGCACTTAGATGATATTAGATTAATTGACTAAACCTTGAAATAAAAACAAATGTTTACTTAACAATTTTGAGCAAGTAAACCAGATTGTCAAGGCTCACTATGATTTTTAGTTTCTATTTATATATATATATATATATATATATATATATATATATATATATATGTTTTTCAATATTTTTTCAGTATGACAGTTTCCCAAATATGGCGATTTCAAATTGACTTTGATTTATGTAAATTGGTTTTGCCTGGCACAAGTATGTAAAAGGTCATTGCAATTAAACAGTCCATAAAAGCATTATGGGGGACATTTACTAAAGCATATGCTCCTGTAAACAAGGTGCACATAGTCTATTTAGACTTCACGTCACATTTACTATTCCACAGAGACCATGCCATTACTGTGCCATGTTTACTTTACAGTAAAGAACCATGTTAACAGAGTTCTATACTCCATTTGTCAGAAAATGTTTCTCCCAGGCTGTATCTTCAGCTACACTGTAGCCTCTAGTGACCATCTCATCATTCCCTAAAGGCCCAAGTGAAGATATAGTTAAGAGCTGGGCTGGGTTAGAGCTCTGGTTAGAGTTAGTGATACTGCTAACTATGACCTAATGAAGAAATCAATCCAGTCTTAAAATACATCTGTTTGTGCACTTGTGCATAATATAGAAGATTATGTGATCATCAGCCTTGTTAGAGGCACTTCATTAATCAGCAAATATCTCTCTATATATGACTATTAAAGTGGATGGTCTGGTACCATAGTTTAGCAAGCTGAAGATACCTTGGTTACTTTTAAGCACTAACTAGTGTTGGGCCTAGCCTGCACAATTGAAGGAGGTGAGCCTGCACAATTAAGAGAGGTTCATCACTTGCTCATTATATGCCTATTATTGGGTACATTAGGTATTGCTTTTAGGTGCACTGTGTACCTATATCTATTTCAGTCTAGGACAACCTTAAAATGTTCCTCCGCAAGTCTTTGCACTTTAAAGAAACATCATACATTTATGAACATTTTTTATGGTGTTTTTTATTTGTTAAATTTAAACACATTTTTGAAATGTAATTTCTAAGTCCTTATCTCACCTTTTCTGTGACCAAGTGAACTGACTGTGTATACCCTTAACCCATTAACAGTGTACAGGTATGCCTTTGCTTCCTGGTACTTAACCCCTTAAGGACAATGGACGTACTCCTACGCCCCCGTTTCCGAGTCCTTAAGGACCGAGGACGTAGGAGTACGTCCTGTCCATTCCCGGCCACCCGCCGCTAGCAGGAGGGGAGCCGGTGCCCGATGCCTGCTGAAATCGTTCAGCAGGCATCGCGGCATATCGCCCAGGGGGGTCATTATGCCCCCCCATGTCGGCGATGGCCGCAGATCGCTGGACAATTCAATCCAGCGATCTGCGGCGATTCCGGGTCAATCGGGTCTCCAGTGACCCGGTGACCCGGAATTACTGGCTGATCGGGGCCGTCAGAGACGGCCCCGAACAGCCAGAGCCTGCAGGGGTGAGGTGGCACTGGTGCCACCTCACGATCGCCCTGATTCGTCGGCCGGATTCCCGGCCGACCAATCAGGGCGCCTGCTGCGGGTGTCACTCCCGCACCCGCTCCGCCCCTCTTCCGGAGGACGTGAGCGGGTGCGGGACGTGCACCCCAGGTGCTGGGGACCCCGATCCCCGGCGTTAATGTTGGGATCGGGGCCCCAGGAGCGACGACGGCGGCGGCGGCGGGACTGACCTGTGCGGCGATCAAGCAGCAGCAGGAGGTGAGTGACAGCCTCCTGCTGTTGCTTAGCAACAGCTCCCAGCATGCAAAAAGGGCATGCTGGGAGCTGTAGTTATGCAACAGGAGGAGGCAGACCACCACAACTCCCAGCATGCACTTATGGGCATGCTGGGACTTATGGTTTTGCAACAGCTGGAGGCACATTCTTTCCATGGAAAAGTGTACTTTCAGCTGTTGTGTAACTACAACTCCCAGCTTGCACAAACAGCTAAAGTGCATGCTGGGAGTTGTAGTGGTGCATCTGCTGGTTGCATAACTACAACTCCCAGCATGCCAGTTGGCTGTCGGTGACTGCTGAGAGTTGTAGTTTTGCAACAGCTGAAGGCACACTGAGTTAAGTAGCAAACCAGTGTGTCTCCAGCTGTTGCATAACTACAATCCCCAGCCAAAGTAGTATGCCTCCCGCTTTTGCATAACTACAACACCCAGCATGCCCTTCCGCTGTCCGTACATGCTGGGGGTTGTAGCTTTTGCAACAGCTGAAGGCACACTGGTTGCAAAACACTGAGTTTGTTGCCAAACTCGGTGTTTCACAACCAGTGTGCCTCCAGCTGTTGCAAAACTACAACTCCCAGCATGCACTGATAGACCGTACATGCTGGGAGTTGTAGTTTTGCAACAGCTGGATGTTTCTCTCCCCCCCAATGTGAACGTACAGGGTACACTCACATGGGCGGAGGATTACAGTAAGTATCCGGCTGCAAGTTTGAGCTGCAGCAAATTTTCTGCTGCAGCTCAAGCTGCCAGCGAGAAACTACTGTGAACCCCCCGCCCGTGTGACTGTACCCTAAAAACACTACACTAACACAAAATAAAATAAAAAGTAAAAAAACACTACATATACACATACCCCTACACAGCCCCCCTCCCCAATAAAAATGAAAAACGTCTGGTACGCCACCGTTTCCAAAACGGAGCCTCCAGCTGTTGCAAAACTACAACTCCCAGCATGCACTTATAGACCCTACATGCTGGGAGTTGTAGTTTTGCAACAGCTGGATGTTCCCCCCCCCCCCTAATGTGAACGTACAGGGTACACTCACATGGGCAGAGGATTACAGTAAGTATCCGGCTGCAAGTTTGAGCTGCGGCAAATTTTATGCCGCTGCTCAAACTGCCAGCGAGAAACTACTGTGAACCCCCCGCCCGTGTGACTGTACCCTAAAAACACTACACTACACTAACACAAAATAAAATAAAAAGTAAAAAACACTACATATGCACATTCCCCTACACAGCCCCCCTCCCCTCCCCAATAAAAATGAAAAACGTCTGGTACGCCACTGTTTCCAAAACGTAGCCTCCAGCTGTTGCAAAACAACTACTCCCAGTATTACCAGACAGCCACTGACTGTCCAGGCATGCTGGGACTTTTACAACAGCTGGAGGCACCCTATTTGGGAATCACTGGCATAGAATACCCCTATGTCCACCCCTATGCAAGTCCCTAATTCAGGCCTCAAATGCGCATGGAGCTCTCACTTTGGAGCCCTGTCGTATTTCAAGGCAACAGTTTAGGGCCACATATGGGGTATCGCCGTACTCGGGAGAAATTGTGTTACAAATTATGGGGGGTATTTTCTGCTATTACCCTTTTTAAAAATCTAAAATGTTTGGGAAACCAACATTTTAGGTAAAAAATTTTTTTTTTTTTTTTTACATATGCAAAAGTTGTGAATCACCTGTGGGGTATTAAGGTTCACATTACCCCTTGTTACGTTCCCCGAGGGGTCTAGTTTCCAAAATAGTATGCCATGTGTTTTATTTTTGCTGTCCTGGTACCATAGGGGCTTCCTAAATGCGGCATGCCCCCAGAGCAAAATTTGCTTTCAAAAAGCCAAATGTGACTCCTCCTCTTCTGAGACCTGTAGTGCGCCAGCAGAGCACTTCTAACCCCCATATGGGGTGTTTTCTGAATCGGGAGAAATTGGGCTTCAAATTTTGGGGGGTATTTTCTGCTATTACCCTTTTAAAAAATGTAAACATTTTGGGAAACCAAGCATTTTAGGTAAAAAAAAAATGTTTTTTTTAACATATGCAAAAGTCGTGAAACACCTGTGGGGTATTAAGGTTCACTTTACCCCTTGTTACGTTCCCTGAGGGGTCTAGTTTCCAAAATGGTATGCCATGTGGGTTTTTTTTGCTGTCCTGGCACCATAGGGGCTTCCTAAAGGGGACATGCCCCCCATAAACCATTTGACGCTCCTTCCCTTCTGAGCCCTCTACTGCGCCCGCCGAACAATTAACATAGACATATGAGGTATGTGCTTACTTGAGAGAAATTGGGTTTCAAATACAAGTAAAAATTTTCTCCTTTTTACCAATTGCAAAAATTCAAAAATTGGGTCTACAAGAACATGCGAGTGTAAAAAATGAAGATTGTGAATTTTCTCCTTCACTTTTCTGCTATTCCTGTGAAACACCTAAAGGGTTAATACACTTATTGAATGTCATTTTGAATACTTTGGGGGGTGTAGTTTTTATAATGGGGTCATTTATGGGGTATTTCTAATATGAAGACCCTTCAAATCCACTTCAAACCTGAACTGGTCCATGAAAAATAGCGAGTTTGAAAATTTTGTGAAAAATTTCCAAATTGCTGCTGAACTTTGAAGCCCTCTGGTGTCTTCCAAAAGTAAAAACTCATACATTTTATGATGCAAACATAAAGTAGACATATTGTATATGTGAACCCAAAAATGTTTTATTTTGAATATCCATTTTCCTTACAAGCAGAGAGCTTCAAAGTTAGAAAAATGCTAAATTTTCATTTTTTTCATCAAATTTGGGGATTTTTCACCAAGAAAGGATGCAAGTTACCATAAAATTTTACCACTAAGTTAAAGTAGAATATGTCACGAAAAAACAATCTCAGAATCAGAATGATAACTAAAAGCATTCCAGAGTTATTAATGTTTAAAGTGACAGTGGTCAGAATTGCAAAAAACGCTCTGGTCCTTAAGGTGTAAAATGGCCTGGTCCTTAAGGGGTTAAGGACCTGTACGCCTTGGTCCCGTTACCGGGATTTAAAGCGTGCTCACGAGCTGTGTACGCTTCATATCCAGTGGGTCCCAGCTTCTATCGGCAGCCAGGACCCACAGTTAATGCCGGACATTGCCGATCGGGCCGATGCCCAACATTAACCCTTTAGATGCCACAATGAAAGCTGATTGTGGCTAAATTCGGGTTAGCTAGATGCTGGTTAGCTCAACAGGATCGGGACATCCGTGGCAAAATTGCGGGTCCCCATCAGCTGGGTGGATGGTGGGAGGGCCCTTACCTGCCTCCTCACTGCCGATCAATGTTCTGAAACTCTGGCCAGCCATGGCACAGCAGAGCACCGATAACACTGATCAATGCTGAGGTAAAACTCAGCATAGAACAGGGTATGCAATCAAAAGATTGCATGTTACAGCCCCCTAAAGGGACTAAAAATAAAGTAAAAAGTGTAAACAAAAAAGTTGATAAAAGTGAATTAACCCCTTCCTTAATAAAATATTGAATCACCCCCCCCCCTTTTTTGCCATTTTTTAAAATTCATGTAATAAAAAATAAACATAATCATATGTGGTACCGCCATGTGCATAAATATCGGAACTATTATAATATAAGGTTAGTTAAACCGCACATTCTATGGCGTACACGTAATAAAACACCAAATTCCAAAACTGTGCATTTTTGGTCTCTTCATTTACCATAAAAAAATGATAATAAAAAGAGATCAAAGCAAAAAACAAGTTCACTGAAAAATCCTATGGATCATTAGTGTTGCCAAGCAAAAAATTCACAGAAAAACACTAAATCTTAACTTTTAATTTATTTACACAAAAATCACAAACAAAGATTAATGTCAGAACCTCATCTCCCACACGGAGATGATAACCCAAATGGGTATGAGCTAGAGCAGTGCTCCAGTGCTGGAGGGTACCATGGCTGGGTAGTGCGCATAAAAGGAAAAAAAACAGATAAATTGCCAGTGTACTCAACATCCTTGCTCCACGTTCTGGAGACTTAATTGTGATACTTGCTCCATGAGCTGGAGGCTTACAGTAAAGACCAAAACATACTGGATGACTAAAGGAAAGGTAAGGAGAGCAGGGTGTAGGGGAGATATGGGGAGGGCCTAGGGAATAGATGTAAGGCCTGATGGATGCGGCCTCTACCTACTGGCCCTAATCCTCTCCCTCAATCTACCCCTACTCCTAGGCTGAGTGTAATGTCCTAATAAGGATGGCCCCACTCCGGAAACTATCCCTGAGATCCCTCAAAGGTCCCTGTCTGCAGACAAATAGGAGGTTCACTGTCTCACTAGACAATCACTGTCCACATGTGATTGGATCAGAGGCCTAGTGCCTAATACAGTCTGATCGATGTATTCTCTAACAGTTATTTCTTCAGAACAGCATCTCCTATCTGTGGTATACAGAGAGAAATATATCTGGTGGCATATGACTAACTGATTATTAATACAGATTCATATAAGAAAAGCAATTATGCAACTTATAGATATTTTCCACAATGTAATCCTCTTGAAAGAACAGGTGCATTCATAGATATCAGTATCACTGTATACATAAAATCGTAGTCCCGATGCCCACATAGGCATAGCAAAGAATGAAACACAAAACCAGGGACATGTATGTCCTCAGTCAACCAGGAAATGCACATGTCAAAACAAATCCATACTTGTATGAACTAGAGATGCCAATAAAAAGCATTGAAGATAGGTGAGAAACTAGTTCAATACTTATCAAAAGCTGCTCAAGTACACATGGATGTCAATGTCCCTACGCGTTTCTTGCCCCAATCATCAGGGGGGTGCAGATTATCGCAAGACAATGCTTGTGAGGAAGATGGCCAGTGAAGAGTGCAGATCATGAAGCCAGATAGCCTCGCCGCAAAAAACAAGCCCTTATGTGCAAAATTAAAAGCATTATGGGGGAGATTTATCAAAAACTGTGCAGAGGAAGAATGGTGCAGTTGTCAATGGCAACCAATCAGATCGCTTCTTTCATTTTTAAAGAGACCTGTGAAAATTGAAAGAAGCAATCTGATTAGTTGCTATTGGCAACTGCACCACTCTTCCTTTACACAAGTTTTGATAAATCTCCCCCTATGATTTTTCGGAGTGAAGGAGGAAAAAACAAAAGTGCAAAAACAAAAATTGTCCTGGTCCTTAAAACCAAAATGGACTGAGTCCTAAAGGTGTTAAAGACACCCAAGTAGTGCTAAATAAGTAAACATAACATTGGCCATTCTGGGTCACCTGACTTACTCCTCCTTTTTTAACCCCTTCCCGCATAATGACTTATATAAATATGGGTTTATGCAGCTAGTTCGCGCATCCTGAGGTTTATAGAAGTTATTCAGTCAACCCGGCGATCCGCGGTATCGCAAGAGTTAACAGGCAGAAGTCCTGCTGTTATCGGTGGGAGACGACTTCTGCAAGCCACCCCAGGACCATCTGTGAATGGTCCTGGTCAGCGATCACTGTGATTGGTCCCTGTAAACCAATCACAGTGTCTTAGCTGACTGGGGGGTTGAAAGTACAGATCCGCTGCTCTGCCCACCCCTAGAAGTCCGGGCAGGCCAGTGGAAGATGTCTCCGAGAGCTGCGGGGGCCAATGTGGCAGGGGGGGGGGGTTGATGCCACATACCTGAGGATCGGCACAGGCAGCGGGGACCGGCAGCAGGCAAGTGGAGGAGGCAGCGGCAGCATCGGCATCAGAGGCAGCAGTGAAGATCGCTGTAAAGTGATCTTCACTGCTGCTTCTAGGAGTTTCAAAACTACAACTCTCAGCATGCCCAGACAGCCAAAGGCTGTCTGGGCATGCTGGGAGTTGTAGTTTTGCAACATCTGGAGGGCCACAGTTTGGAGACAACTGTGCAGTGGTCTTCAATCTGTGCTCTTCCAGATGTTGCGAACCTACAACTCTCAGCATGCCCAGACAGTCCAGGCATGCTGGGAGTTGTAGTTCTGTAACATCTGGCCCTTTAGATGTTGCCAAACTACATCTCCCAGCATGCCTGGGAAGTCTGGGCATGCTTGGGGTTGAAGTTTTGCAACATCTGGAGGGCTACAGTTTGGACACCACTACACAGTGGTCTCCAAACTGTTCTCCAGTTGTTGCAAAACTACAACTCCCAGCATGAATTTTTGGCTATCTGGGCATGCTGGTAGTTGTAGTTTTGCAACAACTGGAGGCACACTGGTTTGGAAACATTGTCTGCTTCCTAACTCAGTGTTTCCCAAGCCATATGCCTCCAGCTGTTGCAAAACTATAACTCCCAGCATGCATTGACAGACCATGCATGCTGGGAGTTGTAGCTTTGCAACAGCTGGAGGCACACGGTTTGGGAAACACTGAGTTAAGTTACAAACCCTCAGTGTTTTGCTACCAGTGTGCCTCCAGCTCTTGCATAACTACAACCCTCAGCATGCATGGACAGCCAAAGGGCATGCTGGAAGTTGTAGTAATATGCCTCCAGCTGTTGCATAACTACAAGTCCCAGCATGCCCTTCTGCTTTCACTGCATGCTGAGAGTTGTAGTTTTGCAACAGCTGGAGGTTTGCCCCCCCCCCTATATCAATGTACAGGGTACAGTCACATGGGCGGGGGTTTACAGCGAGCGCCTCACTGCAAGTTTGAGATGCAGCAAATTTTCTGCTGCAGCGCAAACTCCCATTGGGAAACTCGCTGTGAACCCCCACCTGAGTGAATGTACCCTAAAAACACTACACTTCACTACACTATACAAAATAAAGGGTAAAACACTACATATACACATACCGCTACACAGCCCCCCCCCTCCCCAGTAAAGATGAAAAACATCTGGTACGGCACTATTTCCAAAACGGAGTCTCCAGCTGTGGCAAAACAACAGCTTTTTCTCCTTTTACCCCTTATAAAAAGGTAAAGTTGGGGTCTATTCCAGCTTATTGGGGTCTATTCCAGCTCCATGTTATTTTTTACACTAACTTTCTGGTGTTGCCCCATACTTTTCATTTTCACAAGAGGTAAAAGGAAAAAAGACCCCCAAAATTTGTAACGCAATTTCTCCCAAGTACGGAAATACCCCATATGTGGAGGTAAAATGCTCTGGGGGCGCACAACAAGGATCAAGAGTTAGAGCGCCATGTACATTTGCGGGGATTTGCACAGGGGTGGATGATCATTACAGCGGTTCTGACATAAATAAAAAAAATAAAAAAAACACCAACTTGTGACCCCATTTTGGAAACTACACCCCTTAAGGAACATAACAAGGGGTATAGTGAGCCTTAAATACTCACAGGTGTTTGAAGAATTTTCATTAAAGTTGGACGTGAAAATGAATTTTTAAAAATTTTTTTTTACTAAAATGCTGGTGTTATCCCAAATTTTTCATTTTCACAAAGAGTAATAGGAAAAAAGCCCCCCAAAATTTGTAACACCATTTCTTCTGAGCAAGGAAATACCCTATATGTGGATGTAAAGTGCTCTGCTGGTGCACTACAGGGCTCAGAAGAGAAGGAACGCCATTGGGCTTTTGGAGAGAGAATTTGGCCAGAATTGCAGGCCACATGTGTTTACAAAGCCCCCATGGTGCCAGAATTTTTCATTTGCACAGCCCACTGTTCCAAAAGTCTGTCAAATGCCAGTGGGGTGTAAATGCTCACTGCACCCCTTATTACATTCTGTGAGGGATGTAGTTTCCAAAATGGGGTCACATGTGTGTGTGTGTGGGGGGGGGGTCCACTGTTCTTGTAGCATGGGGGCTTTTAAACGCACATGGCCCCCGACTTCAAAAGCTCAATGGCACTCCTTCTCTTCTGAGCATTGTAGTTCGCCCGCAGAGCACTTTACATCCACATATGGGGTATTTCCACACTCAAAAGAAATGGGGTTACAAATTTTGGGGGGCATTTTCTCCTATAACCTTTTGTAAAAATGGTAAATTTGGGGAAAAAAACAGCATTTTAGTGAAAAAATATATATATATTTAACCCCTTAAGGACTTTTCATTTTTTCCTCATCACCTTCGAAAAATCATAACGGTTTCAATTTTGCACCTAAAATCAATATTATGGCTTATTTTTTGTGCCACCAATTCTACTTTGAAGTGATATTAGTCATTTTACCAAACAATTCACGGCGAAATGGAAAAAAAAATCATTGTGCGACAAAATTGAAGAAAAAATGTCATTTTGTAGCTTTTGGGGGCTTCCGTTTCGGGAAAAATTACACCTTATCTTTATTCTGTAGGTCCATACGGTTAAAATGATACCCTACTTATATAGGTTTGATTTTGTCATACTTCTGGAAAAAATCATAACTACATGCAGGAAAATGTATACGTTTTTAATTGTCATCTTCTGACCCCTATAACTTTTTCATTTTTCCGCCTATGGGCCGGTATGAGGGCTCATTTTTTGCGTCGTGTTCTGAAGTTTTTATTGGTAGCATTTTTGTATTGATCGGACTTTTTAATCGCTTTTTATTCATTTTTTCATGATATAAAAAGTGACCAAAAATACGCAATTTTGGACTTTTGATTTTTTTAGCGTATACGCCATTAACCGTGCGGTTTAATTATATTATATATTTTTATAGTTCGGACATTTACCCATGTGGTAATACCACATATGTTTATCTTTATATACACAGTTTTTTTTATGGGAAAAGGGGGTTGATTCAAACTATTAGGGAAGGGGGTTAAATGACCTTTATTAACTTTTTTTTTTTTCACTTTTTATTTTGCAGTGTAATAGCTCCCATAGGGGGCTATAACACTGCACACATTGATCTTTTACCCTGATCCCTGCAAAGCCATAGCTTTGCATGGATCAGCGTTCTAGGGGCTTGATTGCTCAAGCCTGTAGCTCAGGTTTGGAGCAATCAAACACCGATCGAGCGCCACGGAGCAAGGTAAGGAGGTCTCTGCTCGCGTCCTAGCTGATCGGGACATCACAATTTTATTCCGATAGTCCCGATCAGCCCGACTGAGCTGCCGGGAAGCTTTTACTTTCGTTTTGGATGCGGCGATCAATTTTGATCGCCGCGTCTGAAGGGTTAATAGTGCGCGGCACAACGATCTGTGGCGCGCCATTAGCCCAGGGTCCCGGCTATCATTAGCAGCCGGGACCGAACCAGTATGGCGTGACCCCGTTTTAAATACCGGGCACAGGGCGTACAGGTACTTGATGTCCACATATGGGGTATTTCCATACTAAGAAGAAAAGGGGTTACACATTTTGAGGGGCATTTTCTCCTATTACCTCTTATAGGGGCTTCCTAAATGCGACATGCCGCCTAAAAACCATTTCAGCAAAATTCACTCTCCAAAATTCCATTGTCGCTTCTTTGCTTCTGAGTAGAAATGATCGAATCGAAGCTGACGAACCCGAATTCGTTACAAATTTCAGAAAACATTCGATTTGAAACGAATGCGAATATCGCCACGATTCTATCACGCAAATCGCTTTATTAATCTCCATTTACTGCGGTGCAGGCTCCAGGGCATCTAAAATGGCGGATCCACATGTCAGTACATGGGGCAAGGAACGCTGGGAAGGTGGGAAGGCAAGGCAGGAAGGGAAGTAGGCGGGATGACCCTGAATCACATGAAGGATGCAGCCTATCAGCAGCCAGTCACCCCTGTGATGTCACAGCCTTGAATAATTGGCAGCCATAATTCCGGCTTCTCACTTCATTACAATACACTGCAGAAGGATCATAGGATGCAGAGCCTGTGTGTGTGTGTTACAGCAGAGAAAAGCGCAGTCCAGCAGCGTTTAACATCCTCCTAGTCACATCAGCGTTCTCGTGGACTGAGAGCATTGTTTTTTTTCACTGAAAAGGATTTTTACTGCAGCTGCAGTCACTTTCTTCGGCATAGCAATGCAGAGAGGGGCACATAGCTGTGTGTTGCCTCATACATTTCAACAAACTTCATAAACCTTTGCAGAGGAGGCAAGAAAATTTTTTATGCGCAATTCGGTGTCTTTGTTCCACAAAAAATCATGTGCTGATTATACTAGTCTGTAGATGGTATAATACACAGCAGTCCATTCCTAATAGTCTTTGACAGAGTGCAATTTTGTGTTTAGCACTGCTGGTGTTTTACAAAAATACGTTTTTTTAAGGGTACTGTAGTGCATTTTTCTGCCCTCATAAGTACATACCGCATATGTACTTCTAAGTAGTGTACTGTTTTGTACCTGTTAATCTGTCAAGGGCCTACATACTGTGAAAGGACAGCCAATAGTACACACCTGCTGCTGTTCTAGACAAATACTGTTTTAAGCATAGTGAAGCGTATTGTACTCCACTCATATACGCAATATGTATATCAGGCAGAGTAGTGCCAGGACGTGCACAGGAGGAATGGCAGAGGCCTAAATTCATCAGGCGCAGGCAGAGGTCGTGGCAGAGTAGGGGTGTGTGGAAGCTGGAGTCACAGTGAGAGGTCTGAGCTTCCTGTGTCAGCTAGCAATCGTGTCGCGACCAGCAACCCAGCAGCCGTGATTGATCGGTTCACTCGGTCATCCACTTCATCCCAAGTGAGGTTCACTCGGTCATCCACTTCATCCCAAGTGACATGCGACAGCCCCAGTTAACGGTCGGTGGGTTCCTCAGACTCAACCCTCAGTAGGCATGGCCCTCATGCTGCTGCTGCCACCTCCAGACTCTGTCATTGTGCTGCTCTATGGTCTCCTCATGCTAATGCTACCACCTCTAGGCTCTGTCATTGTGCTGTTCTGTGGTCTCCTCATGCTAATGCTGCTACCTCCAGGCTCTGTCATTGTGCCACCATATGGTCTCCTCATGCTGATGCTGCCACCCCCAGGCTCTCTAATTGTGCTGCTCTATGGTCTCCTCATGCTGATGCTACCACTTTCAGGCTCTCTCATTGTGCTGCCATGGATACTGCAAAACATAATTAAGGTGCTGGTCCCCAGTTTCAGAAATTCCTTGCATTAGGGTCACTTTCAGGACTCCTGATGCTACCTCCAGGCTGTGCCATTCAGCCACTATATGGTATCCTCATGCTTCAGCCACCTCTAGGCTGTGCCATTCACACACTCTATGGTCTTCTCATGCTTCAGCCACCTCCAGGCTGTGCCATTCAGACTCTATATGGTATCCCTATGCTGCCACAAACTCCAGGCAGTCATTCAGCCACTATATGGTTTCCTCATACTGTTGCCACCTCCAGGCTCTGTCATTGTGCTGCCATGTGACATGTGACTCCTTGTTAGATTTGGTCCTTTGTACCCACACTCCGGGGCCTGGGACACTAAAACATGGGAGTTAAAAGTTCAATTTCAAAATCCTTAATTTCAAAATCTTAAATTTCTATTTAAAATTCTTAAATTTCAATGGTCTCCTCATGTTTTTGCCAACTCCACGCTGTGCCATTCAGACACTATAGGGTCTCCTCATGCTTCAGCCAACTCCAGGCTGTGTCATTCTGCCAATATATGGTTTACTGATGCTGCTGGGCCCTGGTCTGGGCCTAAACATTTTTTATGGTAGCACTAGCTACCATTTAAATTTAAAAATTCATCTTTTAATCTTAGGGATTGTGAAGCGCTAGTGTCTACTCATGCTGCTTCCAGCTCCAGGCTGTGTCATTCAGCAACTATATTGTCTTCTCATGCTTCAGCCAATTCCTGGCTGTGCCATTCATCCACTATATGGTCTCTTCTCATGCTTCAGCCAACTCCAGGCTGTGTCATTTAGCCACTATATGGTCTCCATATATTGACTGTGTATTGTAGGAAATATGTGGGTATCCTTGAGTTACTCTCCCAGCATTATTGCCATGTTGATACCAGACCAGTGATAAAAGGAATATTGCCAAGGACTAGCAGAAACAGGGAACTGTGGATACTGACCACCAGCTGTTGGAATTGACTGACTATCCCAGGTGGTAGATTTACCATTTGGAAGTTCCTCAGTTCCTGTAGGCTTTAAGTTGTTCATTCTTTGTTGTGGTTCTTTAGTTGCAGAGTTAAGCTGAATCATGTTTTCCTGTTCCTCCGATGAGCTATTGTCACTGGAACACACAATACTCATATTGTCATCTAATGAAGGATCCTTTTCTTCAGAGAACGTATGAATAATTTTATTATTTTGAATGTCAGGTGGTATTCATACAATATCTGATTATAAAGGAATTTTGGAATCTGGGACACAGGTAAAAATAAGTATTTTTAAGCGTACTGTAGCGCATTTTTCTGCTCTCATAAGTGCATACCACATACCTACATCTAAGTAATGTACTATTTTGTACCGATTAATCTGTCAAGGGTCTATATACTGTGAAAGGACAGCCAATAATACACACCTGCTGCTGTTCTAGACAAATACTGTTTTAAGCGAAGTGAAGCATTTTGTACTCCCCTCATATCCTCAATAAATATGTCAGGCAGAGTAGTGAAATTTCAATTTCAAAATCCTTAATTTCAATTTCAAATTCTTAAATTTTAATTTAAAAATCACAAATTTTAATGGTTTCCTCATGCTTCTGCCAACTCCAGGCTGTGCCATTCAGACGCTATATGGTCTCCTCATGCTTCAGCCAACTCCAGGCTGTGTCATTCAGGCAATATATGGTTTTGTGGAAGAGAATGTGGGCCAGTCCTTGAGCCTGTCGGTGTGTACCAAAGTGCACGGCAGCACCAACGTCTGTACCTGTACATATTGTTAGGGACAATACATTTCCTTTAAGGCCCACTGGGTGAATGTGGTTCTTGCACAGCCACAACACCAACTTGGACAGGTCACGCCGCTTCCTCCTCCATGCTCTCAGGCCATTGGTCCTGTGACAGTGTGCGACTCTGCTTTCTCATCCTCCACTGTGTCCTCAGCCTCCACTGCATGGACAAGTCTCAGTGCCCCTTCAGCATACCATGTGTGCAGGGCACAGAGGTGTCACGCTGTTCTTCACATGGTTTGCCTTGGAGAACGTAGTCACACAGGGGAGGAACTGCGAAAAGTCATTCATAAAGAAATCGGAGCATGGCTTACTCCATGAAAACATGAAATGGGAACCATGGTGACTGTCAACAGGAAGAACATCTTGTCTGCGCTGCGACAAGGAAGGCTGAGCAATCTGCCACAGCCACATGAGCCCTGTAGGGGCAGAACTGGAGGAGGGGCACAGTGGAGCACAGTTTAGGTTTCGTGAAATGGACGGTTTTTCTAGTCATCTGACAGGAGAGGAGGAACTAGAGGGTTATGAGGAAGGCGAGACAGAGGACCCAGACACACCCTGGCAGTATGCATGCTCAGTTGCTTGCGTAGTGAGCACCAAATTGTCACCATCGGCAGAAGGATGACTTCTTGCTCTCCACCTTATTGGATTCTCGCTACCGGCACAAAATGGGGGCCTTTTTTACACCCACTGAGAGGGAGGACAAACTGATCTACAACAGAGACATCCTACATAGACAGTTGGCCGATGCCTATCAGTGCCATCCTCCATCTTCTCAAAGGTCTGTCTCGTGGGGCTTTCTGCGCTCACCTTCCACTTCCATGGCTGCTGGGGAGGGGTGTGGTTGCAGGAGCAGTACCAGCTCCATCAGCAGCAGCCTGAGTCTACAGTCGCTGAAGAGTACCTTTCTTTACCCGCATAGTGAAGCAACTTATCAGCAGCAGGTAGACCTGGAGCAAGACCTGAACAAGCAGGTGGTGGCATACCTTAATATGCCAACACACCTTGAACATCCACTGGACTTCTGGGCAGCCAAACTTGATTTGTGAGACAACTAGCAGAGTTTGTCCTGGAAAATCTGTCCTGCCAGTAGTGTTCCATCAGAGCGGGTGTTTAATGCGGCGGGGTCCATAGTCACCCCAAGGAGAACTCGTCTGTCCACGAAAAATGTGGAGAGACTGACCTTTGTGAAGCTGAATAAGGCATGGATCAGCCAGGATTTCCAACCACTATCAGAGTAGATTGACCATGGTGCCATACCAACACTTCACAAATATGGATAGGGACAAACAGATTTAGAGGCGCTGCTCCCCCTTTACCAACATTCCTCCGCATCAGAACTTTTTTCACCTACCTTCGTCACCGGGTACTGTTATTGCCACCCACCACACCACTCTGTCACTGTTTCACTTTCCGGAATCCTGATGCTGTTGCCACTTAAAGGCTGTCTCATTCTGCCCCCACATGGTCTCCTAATGCTTCTGACACTTCCAGGCTGTGTCATTCAAATTAAATAAAAATGACATAAAAAATCTGACACATCCAGATGCTCTGCGGCAGTGATTCTAATAGCGATTCCTGTAATCTGCATGGCATACTGAATAACAGTATTATTTCACTAACACAACACACTCCCTGTTCCTGTTAGGACAAGGCAAAGTGTTCTGCACCCCTATTGAACCTCTCTGTAGGGCAGAGATAGCTATTTTTTATAGCGATTTGCCGCAAATAGACATGTCCATTCTTTCTCCGCACTCCGCATGAAATGCATTGCCATCTATGAGACGGCGCATTCCCAAGTGGTCCTCGCACCACCATGTTATACTGGCACCCGCAGTCTGCAGAATATCTGTACAGAGATTTTACATGCAGACATTTTGACATGTGAAGATAGCCGGAAAAAAAATATTTGTCCCCTATGCATATGGTATAGCAAACGTACGTTTACTTAGAACACACACACATTTACTTAGAAATGATCCCTCAGACCTATTAAACATATGAGCGAGTTCTGTGTGAACTATCTAAAATGTAATCATTTTATGGGATTAGGACAGATTTGAATATTAGAAACGGGGTTTCCAAAAACAATTACGAAAACAATTATAAAAAAAAAAGTCAAAACTATACATTTTGACGTCATATGCTCTGGGAACATTAGGTTTTTGGCAATTTTTTGTGTTTGAAAGAGAAAGAGTTATAACTTCTTGCGGTACCAGCCGACTATTTCTACTTCAAGATAAAAAAAAGAAAAACAGGCATGTGAAGGCACCTATACAACCTAAATTTTCAAATTCCTCACCCAAACCCTCTGTGGTATGGGTGTGACATGACTGTCATTTGAGTTTATTTAATTGGAATGACTGTCTCTCAAGTGAATAATAAGGTTATTTTAGCACACGGCTGGGGTAGAGGACTTGGTTTCTTCCAGATTAAACTGGTTTGTATGACTCATAGTCATGTGGTGAAATCTTGACAACAAGTTATATAATTAGTGAATAATAAGTAACAGCGCATGCGTGCATACGCTATCCACGAGGGAATAATTGCAATTGCGACTGCGTGAGCATGAGTCTTATGTAAGATGATAATACTGCGCAGAAGCGGATGTAACTGTTATATAGCTATTTGATATATAAGAAAGGGGATTTCCAACATTGAGTGGGACTTTCTATTGGATTGATCGACGCGTGTCAAACAGTGATTCCCGGTACACCTCCCACTCGAATGGAGTCCCCCAACTGAGGAGGGATACTACAATATCCAGTGATGTATTCATGTTTACTCTATACTATTATTATATGATTCGTACTAAATAAGATTTGTACTTTAATAAAAGATGTTCTATCAATAAAAATTAATGCCTAGATATTGTATGCTAGTGAGCGAGCTGCAGGTTAACATTTTTTGCATGACAGGACACCCTCTCTGTCATGGAATGACCTTTCCTGCTAAACTGGATAAAAGGGGCTTTAATCAGTCTGAAGTTTTCATCTTTTTAGTATTGATTTGGTTTTTCCTGAGGCCATGTGAATTTCCAGGACATAAGCTTATTTGTTAGACTCAATCTCCTTCTATTATGCTATAAGCTTCCCTAGAAACCTACAGGATTTAACATGCAAAATTAATTCTTCATTCATATTTAGTTGTTTTCAGTTCTTTCCACCATAGAATCCATTTATAGAACTGTAGTATGGGATCTCTAAAGAAAAATGTTTGTAATAATCATTATTTATTAAATTCTTTGACTATATATAAAAAAAAAAAAATATATATATATATATATATATATATATAAATAATGAATACAACATAGAATGTCATACATATAACATGCATATTAAGCAATAGGAAGGTAGACTAGGCACAGTGAAAGGATTTGGAAGGCTGGGTTCACATATGTCCGGTATCCGGCATAGGTGAACTCAGCCTAAGTCTCGACGCAACTGATGCCACAACTGATGACAAGTTGTCATCAGTTGTATGGCAATCGGCGTCCATTGTTTCTGGGCAACAGACAGGTGTGTCCAACCATCCGTGTCAAAATTGAGATGCTGGATGATTGTGAACTGTCCCACTCATTATGCTGGACACCGGATATATGTGAACCCAGTCTAATGCAGGATACTGGGAACACACTACAATGAGCCTGACTCACAGTCCAAATGAAATAAGTCCAAATCTGAAGCAGGAAAGGGGTACTTCAAAGGTAGCGAACAAGCATGATTTTATTCACCTATCATAAGAAGATACATACAACATTTTGATGCTGCAATTTGGATCTATAAATTATAGGATTGAAACATTGTATATATCTTCTTATGATTGGCGAAAATATTGTTAATTTGATCAAAACTTAAAGGGGTATTCCAGAATTTTTTTTTATTTGACTATGCTACAGGGGCTGTAAAGTTAGTGTAGTTCATAATATAGTGTCTGTACCTGTGTGTGACGTTTTTCTCACAATTATTCTGTGATTTTTCACCCCAATATTTATTTTTAACAGCATACAAAACGACTGTTGCCTCAGATTTTTCCCAGGTTGCAGTGCGGCCGAGACCTGACTCACAAGTCAGCTGATGACAGGGAGCCTGTCTGCTTCAATGGGTGGATGGATCGCTTGGTGGGAGAGAGATCAATCTGCAACTAATGCAACAGCTGTAGGCACCCTGATTGAAAACCACAGGTCTTTTCATGGATGCAGCTCATTTATGTTTCAATGGGTGGCGTGGCTGATTTGTGGAAGGGAGGAAAATGGAATTGTGGGATTTGTAGTCAAAAAAAGAAAACTCAGACAGGAAATACCAGTTCACAAAAAGCTAGCCACAGTGTTATGGTAAACTCACAACATGAGCTGCCATCTGCTGCCTTCCATTACTGCCTACCAGGTATTTACTAAAATCACCTTATGGTGGATAACCCCTTTAACCTATTAACTTAAAACTCTAACCTATTAGCCCTTTAAAAGGGTACTCCACTGCCCCACCATTCAGCAAATTTTGTCCTGAACGATTGGAGCAGGCGGCCGTGATCGTCACGTCACCAGCACCCGCAGCCAGCACCCAGCGTTCTAAACAAATGCTGGGTGTGGCAGGACCCCCACGATCAGACATCTTATCCCCTATACTTTGGATAGGGCATAAGATGTCTAGGGACGGAGTACACCTTTAAGGCTGAATTTACACTATTCCACTTATAAATTCCGGTGTAGCAGCCTTCCATTGTCTTCAATGGCATTCTGCTTCAGCGTGCACACCGTAGAATTTCCACAGAGGAAATTCAAGTTCTGAATTTTGCCAAAAGAATGAACACGGCAGAAATCCACATAGCTGTCACTGGTGATGGTACAGGTCATAACACTGAAGGATTTCGGCGGCACCCTCAGCTGACAGAATCTCTGTCTGAAATATCTCAGGGCACCTCTCATTACCCCCCTGCACCTCTCATCATCCCCCTGCACCTCTCATCACCACCTTCCTGCACCTCTCATCACCCACCACCCCCTAGTATCGCCCCCACCCCTGCGCACAAATTCTCCTACCCTGTCGGGATCGGTGCACCATCATCAGGCAGTGCAGGCTGCTGCTGCTCCTGTCAGTGAGGATCGTCTCTTCTGGAGATCGCGCGGCGACATAAGCAGGGACAGGTCGGGTGATTAGAGTAGACGTGTGTGCCTGTGCAGGGCACGTCTCTACTCCCATCAGCCCCTGACCTGTCAGGCCCTGCCATGAATCTTAAGGGGCCCACGCCATGGATAGAAGTAATAAACGTGAGTATAATGTGCGGGCCCCCCGGACTATGAGGCCCGGTCAAAGTCCTGGGGGCACCCAGCGATCAGTGAGTGACAGTCACAGTCACTCACTGACAAGCCAATAATAAAAAAAAAAGTCCAGGGACGTCCAAGCCTCCTGAAGCTCCGGGCAGCATACAAGTGTATGGGTTGTACCCCCCTGATGGCGGCCCTGCACCAGGGCGTAGTAAAGATGTAAGTATGCATGGATTGTTCACATGCTGTTTCCTGAATATGGCATATCTTGTTCATGAAACAATTTAAAGGAAAACTGTCACATATTTTTTCCTGCACTATCCACAGGTATTGGTGGATAGTGCGAGAGATGCTGATTAAAACGAGCCCTACCTTGGTCTAATCCGCGCCTCCGTTCGCCCGCAATTGTAGTTTTAATCTCTGTGTGTATCCTGCTGTAACTGGCAAAGGCGGGGCTTCTGTGGGCTAACGGACACTGACGTCAGCGCCGCTCGTGCCGCTCATGAATATTCATCCCTCCCTCTGGTTAGGAGCGGCGAAGAGAGGGAGAACAGGAGGGATGAATATTCATGAGCGGCGCTGACGTCAGTGTCCGTTAGCCCGCAGAAGCCCCGCCCTTGCCAGTTACAGCAGAATATACACAGAGATTAAACTACAATTGCGGGCAAACGGCGCCTCGGATCAGACCAAGGTAGGGCTCGTTTTAATCAGTGTCTCCCGCACTATCCACCAATACCTGTGGATAGTGCGGGAGAAAATATGTGACAGTTTTCCTTTAACTGTGACTTTTTTGTGTGGCTTTGTATTGCATATTTTATTGTTTGCACTTTTTGTAAAATAGGCTTGGTAAGTCACGTTGAACCAGTGTGACAGGTGGATTCCTTCCTTGACTGCAGTGTGGTGAAGCATTTCTTAGGGTGCTGTCAGGGTTCCCATAGCTAGGTGGTAGATTCACATGTGTAAGTATATAAACCTACAGAAAATCTACCTTGAATAATAAAATAAATACTAGTGCAAGGTAATGATCAACAATTGATAATCTTTATTACACCGATAATGATACAAAAACTGAAAACCCCATTTTTCCATTAATCCATAAAAAACATATACACATGAGACAATGTTAAAACAATGGATGGGGGAACATCCTGGAGATATTATATCACAATGATTGTAAAAATGCACACCCTTACTAATAAATGTTGTGAAGTTGCAAAATAACTATTGCTCTAAGACCCCAATAATGGTGATAGTATATATATCCAATAATATAAATAATTAAACTACTATATGTGCAAAAAGATGTTGTCTAGCACCAATCATAAACATCATAATAAATATAGCAGCATATATATAGAGAGGGTCTTGTGCAAAATAGCAATATCAAGAGCTGCTAATCCTAATCAGTAAATCATGTTATCAATAGTGCAGCATATAAATAGGGCAAGGTGCAATGTGCAGCATAGCAGCATTTACCATGGTATAATAACCAGCAGTAATATAAAGTAAGTCATACCGCAAAAAAAGAGAAGGCACACAGTATGCACCAGGATGCTCCCCCACCTCACACTCCAACACGTTTCACCAAGCTTCCTCTAGGAGTAGTGAGGTGGGGGACTTGTGGGGGCATAAACAGTGACACTCATTAGGTTGCTGGCCAATCACTCACCTATTTCGTGGCGCCATAAGTATATGACGCTTGTGTCCACACGCCATCCCGATCCACGCTGCCGGGACCCGCCCATAGACTTCCGCAATCAGCCGCCGTGAGCGATGTCATATACGCAAGCCGAGGGGCGACGTCCCGGCCTCGCGAATCCGGCCCATGCGTGCACAAGTGCTCAGCGTCACTCGACCATAAGTTGTACTGGCATATTCCAGTAACAAGCGGGAACCACCGTGTAATAAATAAAATAAAAAGATTACACATGTGTAAGTGTCTGTTTTTCCTGACTGTGGTGTGAACTGAGGTGTAGAGACATCATGGCCTGTGTGTGAAGATTCACCACTAGTGCAGTGGCATGAGGGAAATGCCTTCTGGAGCAGCAAAGTAATCATTTGTTATTATAACAAGCAGACGAATTCTGCAAAGACACCTTTCTATCTTCTTACATGCTTCTCGTCTTGCATCATTACTCCCCAAAAAACCTAGGCTATTTTTTCGCAGAGCTCGCACCCTTTAGAATATCATAGCACCCAGCAGATTAATTATACAAAAAAGACTTGTTTCAACATTACCTAATCACACTAAATGCTGCCTTAAAGAGGTATTCCAGGATATTATTATTTTAACTATGCTACTGGGGCTGTAAAGTTAGTGTAGTTCATAATATAGTGTCTGTACCTGTGTTTCATGGTGGTCTCGCATTTCTGTGATTTTTTGCTCCAATGTTTAATTTTAACAGCATACAAAAATCAGGTTTTCCCAAGTTGCAGGTTGCCTGAGACATTACATCTAGAGATGAGCGAATCGAAGCTGACAAACCCGATTCGTTACGAATTTCATGAAATATTCGATTTGCAACAAATGCGAATATTGCAGCGATTTTATCACGCTAATTGCTTAGTTAAATTCCATTTAGTGCGGACCAGGCTGATGGCAGATCCACATGTCAGCACATGGGGCAAAGAACGCTGGGAAGGCAAGACGGGAAGGGAAGTAGGCAGGATGACCCTGAATCACATGCAGCATGCAGCTTATCAGCAGCCAGCCACCCCTGTGATGCCACAGCCCTATATATTCGTCAGCCATTTTGTGGCTCGTCATATAATTCATTACACTGCATAGAGATAGGATGGACATTTCTGTGTGTATGTTACACAGAAAAGCTCGTCCAAGCACCGTTTCACCTCTTAGTCACCTCAGCCTTCTGTAGGACACAGAGCACAGCATATTTGCACAAAAATGTATTCTTACTGCAGTGATTAACCCCTCAGTCACTGTGAACAGCATTGTATTACTGAGAGGGCAAGAGAGCTGTGTGTTGCCTCTGCTGCAGAAACGTTTTCACAGGAGGAAGAAATTCATTTTTTAGGGCAAATCTGTGTCTTTGTTCCACAACAAATGGTCTGCTGGTTGTACTAGTCTCTAGACAGTGTGGTGTCCCGGTACCGGATTGCATCCGTTACCTTGTGGTGAGGTCCCCAAAGACAGAGTCCCTAGGTACCGGTGGGGTCCTCATCAATAATTAGCCCCTTGTCACCCCTTTAATAGTTAAAATTATTCAAATTCAATGTGTAAATATGTAAATAAAGTGTACTTACCTTGTTGTGGCGTCGCAGGACCTGCGGGTCACGTGATGCGTTCCAAAAACTCTATGGTTTTCTGGTTCAAGGACCTTTGGAGGAAGTCAGGTGATCGCTCACCATGCATTGTAACGGTGAGTGACGGCTGACATGGACCAATCCAAAACGGCCCTGCCCATATGAGGGAGCGGCGGCTATTACTCGCTCTTTTTCCTCTTGGGCTGCTGATAGAGGAGGATCTGCGCAGCTGTCATCAGCAGTGACGAGGCCCAAGCCTTGCGGCAACGGCCATCCTTACAGAACTGTGAGTTATCTCAATCCCTGTTAACTCCGCAAGATCACCGGACCTAAATAGACCCCTAAATCCGGACAGATCTCTGCACCAATCCTAATTCTAATAATCCTTTGGATAAGTCAATGGTCCTCGGCATCTGTCAATCACTGCCGTGCTATATAGAGACTGTATTACTAAGACTGTTGCTGTTAACTGGATGTATTGCAAGTACCTCAGTAAAGTTTATGCAAGTTCAAGTTCATCTCTATTGTGGACCTTCATTCATTTAAGCACGCACCTATTGTTTCTGGGAAGGGTGGCGATAGGCCGAAGATTTACCTCAGCGTATTAACCCTCACCCTGGTGTCATGAGTGACAGGGGTTAAATTAACCCCTCATATACCGAAGCAACACCCCAACTAAACTAAACCCCCAAGGCAGTTACCACAAAGCCTTTGTTACGCCTAGCGCTCCGGGTCCCCGCTCCTCCCCGGAGCGCGTACGGCGTCTCTCTCTCCGCAGCGCCCCGGTCGGTCCCGCTGACCGGGAGCGCTGCACTGTCATGGCCGTCGGGGATGCGATTCGCACAGCGGGACGCGCCCGCTCGCGAGTCGCATCCCAGGTCACTTACCCGTTCCCGTCCCCTGCTGTCATCTGCTGGCGCGCGCGGCTCCGCTCTCTAGGGCGCGCGCGCGCCAGCTCCCTGAGACTTAAAGGGCCAGTGCACCAATGATTGGTGCCTGGCCCAATTAGCTTAATTAGCTTCCATCTGCTCCCTGCCTATATCTGACTTCCTCCCATGCACTCCCTTGCCGGATCTTGTTGCCTTGTGCCAGTGAAAGCGTTTTGTGTGTCCAAAGCCTGTGTACCAGAACTTCTGCTATCCACCCTGACTACGAACCTTGCCGCCTGCCCCCGACCTTCTGCTACGTCCGACCTTGCTTCTGTCTACTCCCTTGTACCGCGCCTATCTTCAGCAGCCAGAGAGGTTGAGCCGTTGCTAGTGGATACGACCTGGTCACTACCGCCGCAGCAAGACCATCCCGCTTTGCGGCGGGCTCTGGTGAAAACCAGTAGTGACTTAGAACCGGTCCACTAGCACGGTCCACGCCAATCCCTCTCTGGCACAGAGGATCCACCTCCTGCCAGCCGGCATCGTGACAGTAGATCCGGCCATGGATCCCGCTGACGTCCCTCTGCCTTATATCTCTGATATCACCACGGTGGTCGCCCAGCAATCCCGACAGATCGCCCATCTAACCCACCAGCTGTCGGAAGTGTTCACCATTGTGCAGCAACTTCAGTCGCAACTTCAGCAGCAATCATCTCCTCCGCCAGCTCCTGCACCCCTTCCGCAGCGAGTGGCCACTCCTAGCCTCCGCCTGTCCTTGCCGGACAAATTTAATGGGGACTCTAAGTTTTGCCGTGGCTTTCTTTCGCAATGTTCCCTGCACATGGAGATGATGTCGGACCAGTTTCCTACTGAAAGGTCTAAGGTGGCTTTCGTAGTCAGCCTTCTGTCTGGAAAAGCCCTGTCATGGGCCACACCGCTCTGGGACCGCAATGACCCCGTCACTGCCTCTGTACACTCCTTCTTCTCGGAAATTCGAAGTGTCTTTGAGGAACCTGCCCGAGCCTCTTCTGCTGAGACTGCCCTGCTGAACCTGGTCCAGGGTAATTCTTCCGTTGGCGAGTACGCCATACAATTCCGTACTCTTGCTTCTGAACTTTCCTGGAATAATGAGGCCCTCTGCGCGACCTTTAAAAAAGGCCTATCCAGCAACATTAAAGATGTTCTGGCCGCACGAGAAACTCCTGCTAACCTGCATGAACTCATTCATCTAGCCACTCGCATTGACATGCGTTTTTCTGAGAGGCATCAAGAGCTCCGCCAGGAAAAAGACTTAGATCTCTGGACACCTCTCCCACAGTCTCCATTGCAATCTGCGCCTAGGCCTCCCGCCGAGGAGGCCATGCAAGTGGATCGGTCTCGCCTGACCCTGGAAGAGAGGAATCGCCGTAAGGAAGAGAATCTTTGTCTGTACTGTGCCAGTACCGAACATTTTTTGGTGGATTGCCCTATCCGTCCTCCACGTCTGGGAAACGCACGCTCGCACCCAGCTCTCGTGGGTGTGGCGTCTCTTGATGCTAAGTCGGCTTCTCCACGTCTCACGGTGCCTGTACGGATTTCCCCTTCAGCCAGCTCTTCCCTCTCAGCCGTGGCCTGCCTGGACTCTGGTGCCTCTGGGAATTTTATTCGGGAGTCCTTGGTGAATAAATTCCGCATCCCGGTGACCCGTCTTGTCAAGCCACTCCACATTTCCGCGGTCAACGGAGCCAGGTTGGATTGCACCGTGCGTTACCGCACGGAGCCCCTTCTAATGTGCATCGGAAATCATCACGAAAAAATTGAGTTTTTGGTCCTCTCCAATTGCACTTCCGAAATTCTCCTTGGACTACCCTGGCTTCAACACCATTCCCCAACCCTGGATTGGTCCACAGGGGAGATCAAGAGCTGGGGTACCTCTTGCTTCAAGGACTGCCTTAAACCGGTTCCCAGTACTCCCTGCCGTGACCCTGTGGTTCCTCCTGTATCCGGTCTCCCTAAGGTCGTTATGGACTCTGCCCGCCTTAAGAAGTGCCTCTCCCCCCCTCCCAGTCCAGTCAGGCAAGCCTCGGTGCCTCCTCATGGCCCTCGTCCTGGTGTCACACTGCCCCGTGCCAGGCCTCGCCCTCTGCCCTCCCTCCCCATTCCCACTCCTGCTGTACTGCCTGCCGTTGAGGAATCCCTCCATCCTTTCCCGGTGTCCTCATCCCAGGGGAGGCAGTTACCGGACAAAGAGAAGGGGAGACCTAAGGGGGGGGGTACTGTTACGCCTAGCGCTCCGGGTCCCCGCTCCTCCCCGGAGCGCGTACGGCGTCTCTCTCTCCGCAGCGCCCCGGTCGGTCCCGCTGACCGGGAGCGCTGCACTGTCATGGCCGTCGGGGATGCGATTCGCACAGCGGGACGCGCCCGCTCGCGAGTCGCATCCCAGGTCACTTACCCGTTCCCGTCCCCTGCTGTCATCTGCTGGCGCGTGCGGCTCCGCTCTCTAGGGCGCGCGCGCGCCAGCTCCCTGAGACTTAAAGGGCCAGTGCACCAATGATTGGTGCCTGGCCCAATTAGCTTAATTAGCTTCCATCTGCTCCCTGCCTATATCTGACTTCCTCCCATGCACTCCCTTGCCGGATCTTGTTGCCTTGTGCCAGTGAAAGCGTTTTGTGTGTCCAAAGCCTGTGTACCAGAACTTCTGCTATCCACCCTGACTACGAACCTTGCCGCCTGCCCCCGACCTTCTGCTACGTCCGACCTTGCTTCTGTCTACTCCCTTGTACCGCGCCTATCTTCAGCAGCCAGAGAGGTTGAGCCGTTGCTAGTGGATACGACCTGGTCACTACCGCCGCAGCAAGACCATCCCGCTTTGCGGCGGGCTCTGGTGAAAACCAGTAGTGACTTAGAACCGGTCCACTAGCACGGTCCACGCCAATCCCTCTCTGGCACAGAGGATCCACCTCCTGCCAGCCGGCATCGTGACAGCCTTTTTGGCGTAGCGCGAACAGGATTCGGGTGTGTGCCTACTACTGTTGCCACTAGTGAAAGTGTACTCCCCCCCCAGAAAGTAACAGACTTTATTCATGTGCTGTGAACCGTGTTGTGTACGGGAGCGGTGTCCGTGGTGCGCCATACAAGGGGGCCACGAGAAAAGTAAGGGGGGAGGCGAAAATTTATCTGCAACTAAGATGTGTAAACTGCGCAATGAGTTCATGCTGCAATCCTCTGGTCCGGTCAGCACAGGCGGAGCTAAACTGCTGCCGGAAAAGCGCGTGAAGAAGGCCCGCACCCCCCCTGGACGTGGCTGCCAAGTTGCTGTATCACAGCCGAAAGGGAACTTGGAGATACAGGAGTCTTCTCTGGAGGTATCGGAAGTCGGGGCTGCACCGATGACATCCTTCCTGCCGGCCGCCATTTTGGGGAAGCCCACTATAAAAGACACCACGCACAGCGACCTCTTCAGTCTGCACAGGGAGCCGGAGAGTACAGACATGGCGGAGAGCAGCATTCCACGTGGTGAAGAAGGCAAAATGGCGCTGGAACAGCAGAAAGTTATGGCAGTCGCAGCCCGACTTTTCCAAGAACTTGATGACCGTCTGCAGCGGTTGTCATTAGACGAAAAGGGGGCCTGCAATCTTTCCCCACTGCCTGATGATGACGACGATTGGCCAGAGACACCTCCAGCGGAGAGCGCAGGGACACCTGGAGGTGCATCGCCGGTGAGACTGTCCCCTCACCACAGAACTTGGGGCTCGTGGGCTGAGATCCCATCGGAGGAGTCTGCAGTGAGCACCCCGCCAGAGGCAGCCTATTCTTCCTCCTCCAGCCCTGAAGCTAAAATTCCCCTATCTGCTTTGCCGAGTGAACGACCGTGCTCACCAAATGTGCCCCAGTGGATCTTTGGGGACGAGCCGGGACTCATTGAGTATATGCACGCGGTTCTACAACCTATACCTGTGAAGCCACTCCCACCAATTCCAGCTGCACAAAGGGAAAGGGCCCATCAAGAAGCCGAGCTGGCTGAACTGATGGACAGGTTAAAGGCCCGACACAGAGAACTGTACGCCCCTAAGCATGTGCATTTGCCTCCTGAGGAAAGAATTCGCTACCAGGAGAATACTAAAGAAATGGAAGCTTTATTCATCCACAAATGGGACCATCCCCAAGAAGGGGAGGAGCCTCTAGAACGACAAAGAGCAACTGTGGCCAAGTCCAACAAGGTCAGAGGTTATGGGACACTCCTAGATTGCAACACAGGGCAAACCATCCTCGTGAACCGGTGAGCAGTACAGAGGCCATATCTTCATAAGAAGTTCTACTCCTTGGAGGCGGGGGAAATTGTGGAGTACACCCCCGTCCAGAGCCTGCGGGGAGAATGGGCTGCAGCGGTCACAAGACCAACAGCCCCAACACAGCTTCCCTTCAAATACTTTCCGTCTATAGATTAGGAATCGGATCCCTTCAACCTGAGGCCGAAATGGTCTGCTCCTGATGCCTCCACCACCGTACTCAAGGAGGAGGAGCCTTTACAACATCAATCATCTTCTGTGTACAGTAAAGTGCCAAGTCCTGCTCAAGTTCAAGAAAGTAAGCCTAAATTGCAGGCACCAAAGACCGTACCTAGACCCTCGCGGAGCAATGAGAGTTTGTCTGTTCCAGAGGTACCAACGCACGTACCTAGGCCCTCTTTGAGCAATGAGAGTGTGCCTCCTCCACAGGTACCATTGTATTTACCAAGGCCCTCTTCTGACATGGAGAGTTTGCCTGCTTCCAGGGTGCCGACGAAAGTGTTTTGCCCCACTCCTGGTTTGGCGATGGTGCTAAAACGCTATGCACCAACTGTGATCCCGGCCAGTAAGCCTTTGGCCACTCTAAATCCTACTGTTAACCATTGAACTCTCACCAATGTGGTGTTGGAGAGTTACATTAATTCCTCGCCTGCTCCAGATGTTGGCAGATATAGAGGAACTACTAGAGGCACAAGAAGATTCAGAAGAAATGTCTTTTGAAGGAATGTAAAGTAATGTTTGTTGCTTTTCTGTGCAAATCACTTTTGTTTTACAGTAACAAAGTTCAAGACATGTGCCTAGCAGGACTGTGCTAAGATTGTTCCAGTTTTAAGTTCAGCAATGTAACCATCAAGCTTTGTGCCTGACCATCAGGTCAAGAGACTCCTAGCCAGTAGGAGATTCGTAAGTTTTGTGCCTGGCTGATTGTGGTAAAGCCGTATTTCCCATAGACTCCTAGTGTAATTGGACTGCAGATTCTTACATGTCCATTCTATGTACATAACCCTATATTCATAGGACTCTCTGCTAAATGTTGCACTTATCAGGGGTATGCGCCTGAACCTTGTTGGAGTGTTGATAAATGCATAATGAAAATATATATAATTTCTGTACACAGAAAAAAAAGCTTCATGCCTGTGTACATAAAAAGTAAGTAAAGGTTGTGCACAGAAAATTGCCCGCTATATGCACGTGTACAATAAACACAAAAATTTAAATAACTCTTGTACACATGTACATACAAAGGTATAAACATGCTAAAAGGTGTTTTAGTAGTTGCTCAATGGGTGACTCTCTTGGCTTCTCCGAGAGTGACATTGTTTCTAGTCGCCAATCGCTAGCACCTGTTTAAAAAAAAAAATAACAGAGTAACTTACCCTTAAGATAGTACTTGCACACATAGTACTCTAGACTACTCACTTATATGTACTACCTCAGTCTACTTCAGTACATACACAAAAACAAAATGTATATCACATTTGGAAAAAAAAAACACAGGAATTGTAGCCTATTGATACCCAATTCCTGCCACTGTTAGTTACACTCATATTTCTCTTCTCTGTGTTACGTGTGTGAGATGCTCTACCTGGCTGGTAGGTGCTCTTGCGAGTATAGAATTAAACACGTAGTTCTAAAGGTAACCTAGGTAGGTTATTTTTAAGTGCTCTAGGGGTAAGTAGCGTGTAGCCGATAGACCCTAGCAGCCAAACTTACTGTGACCTAGCTTCTGGCTAGCCAGTATACCTTTCGTGTAACAGGTAACTCATTGTTGGCAAAAAGAAAAAATGTGTGAGATTCCAAAGTGTTTAGTCAGCTTGAAGCTAAAAGTATAGAGAGCTGTACTAATGTCTAGTTAGCCTCATAAAATGTGTAAGAGGGCTAAAACAAAATGTTTTAGGAGCTAGCAACTAAATGTCAGATAGCTGCCTAATTGTCTAGTAAGCTTTAAAATGTATAGTAAGCTTAATTAAAATGTCTAAGAAGCTAGAAACTAAAGGTCTAGATAGCTTCCTAATTGTCCAGATAGCTTCATAAATGTCTTGGAAGCCTTTATAAGTGTCTAGTAGGATTATTAGTCTAAAAATGTTTAAAATGCCTAGAAAAAAATCTAGTAGGTTTAAAAGTACCTAATGTGTATAAAAGTTTTGTCAGGATAAAGATCTGTCTAGTTAGCAGGATTGCTTTCTACCTGCCCCAGTCCCTCTGCCTCTGACAGGTGTCGGGGTCGACTTGTTTTAAGTAAGGGGGTTTGTGGTGTCCCGGTACTGGATTGAATTCGTTACCTTGTGGTGAGGTCCACAAAGAGTCCATAGGTACCGGTGGGGTCCTCATCAATAGTTAGCCCCTTGTCATCCCTTTAATAGTTAAAATTATTCAAATTCAATGTGTAAATATGTAAATAAAGTGTACTTACCTTGTTGTGGCGTCGCAGGACCTGCGGGTCACGTGATGCGTTCCAAAAACTCTATGGTTTTCTGGTTCAAGGACCTTTGGAGGAAGTCATGTGATCGCCCACCATGCATTGTAACGGTGAGTGACGGCTGACACGGACCAATCCAAAATGGCCCTGTCCCTGCCCATATAAGGGAGCGGCGGCCATTATTCGCTCTTTTTCCTCTTGAGCTGCTGATAGAGGAGGATCTGCGCAGCTGTCATCAGCAGTGAAGAGGCCCAAGCTTTGCGGCAACGGCCATCCTTACAGAACTGTGAGTTATCTCAATCCCTGTTAACTCCGCAAGATCACCGGATCTAAATAGACCCCTAAATCTGGACGGATCTCTGCACCAATCCTAATTCTAATAATCCTTTGGATAAGTCAATGGTCTTCGGCATCTGTCAATCACTGCAGTGCTATATAGAGACTGTATCACTAAGACTGTTGCTGTTAATTGGATGTACCGCAAGTACCTCAGTAAAGTTTATGCAAGTTCAAGTTCATCTCTATTGTGGACCTTCATTCATTTAAGCATGCACCTATCGTTTCTGGGAAGGGTGGCGATAGGCCGAAGATTTACCTCAGCGTATTAACCCTCACCCTGGCGTCACTAGTGACAGGGGCTAAATTAACCCCTCATATGCCGAAGCAACACCCCAACTACACTACACCCCCAAGGCAGTTACCACAACAGTATAATCCATACCCAGCAGTCCATTCCTAATAGTATTTGAGAGTCTTTTTGCAATTTTGGGTTTAGTACACAGTGACTGTGTGCTCCAGCATTGTTGTCTTCTGCTGGTGCTGTGGGCAAAATATATTTTTTTTTGCGTACTGTAGCGCATTTTTCTGCCCTCATAAGTGCATACCACATGCCTACATCTAAGTAGTGTACTATTTTGTACCTGTCAATCTGTCAAGGGCCTACATACTGTGAAAGGACAGCCAAAAGTAATCACCGGCTGGTGTTTTACTCCAATACGTTTATTAAGCATACTGTAGCGCATTTTTCTGTCCTCATAAGTGCATACCACATACCTACATTTAAGTAGTGTAGTATTTTGTATCTGTTAATCTGTCAAGGGCCTAGATACTGTGAAAGTCCAGGCAAAAGTACTCACAGGCTGGTGTTTTACTCCAATATGTTTATTAACCCCTTAAGGACCAGGCGTTTTTTGCACTTTAGTTTTTTCCTCCTTACCTTTGAAAAAATCATAACTCTTTCAATTTTGCACCCAAAAATCTGTATTATGGCGTATTTTTTGCGCCATCAATTCTACTTTGTAATGACATCAGTTATTGTACCCAAAAATCTATGGCGAAACAGAAAAAAAAATCATTGTGCGACAAAATTGAAAAAAATGCCATTTTGTAACTTGTGGGGGCTTCCGTTTCTACATAGTACATTTTCCGTTAAAAATGACACCTTTTCTTTATTCTCTAGGTCCATACGGTTAAAATGATACCCTACTTGTATAGGTTTGATTTTGTATTACTACTAAAAAAAAAACATAAATACATGCAGGAAAATTTATACGTTTAAAATTGTCATTTTCTGACCCCTATAACTTTTTTATTTTTCCATGTTCAGTGGGCTATTAGGGCTAATTTTTTGCGCCGTGATCTGAAGTTTTTGTCAGTACCATTTTTGCATTGATCTGACTTTTTGATCGCTTGTTATTCATCTTTTCATGATATAAAAAGTGACCAAAAATACGCTATTTTGGACTTTGGAATTTTTTTTGCGTGTACACCATTGAACGTGCGTTTTAAAAAGTGGTATATTTTTATAATTCGGACATTTCCGCACGTGGCGATACCACATATGTTTATTTTTATTTACACTGTTTTTTTTTTTTTTATTCTTGGAAATGCCAGGTGATTCAAACTTTTATTAGGGGAAGGGATCATTGAAAGGCTTGATGATTTTTGTACACTTTTCTTATGCCATATCATAGCCCCCAGGGGGGGCTATAACATTGCATCTACTGATCTTTACCACTGATTGATGCAGCTCCATAGGAATGCATCAATCAGTGTTTTCGGCGATTGAATGCTCAAGCCTGGATCTCTGGCTTGAAGCATTCATTCGGCGATCAGACTGCAGGAAGGAAGGTAAGAGACCTTCCTCCTGAAGTACAGCTGTTCGGGATACCGCGATTATACCGCGGCGATCCCGAACAGCTCCCTGAGCTAACCGGCACATTTTACTTTCATTTTTAGCCACGCGGCTCAGCTTTGAGCGCGCGACTAAAGGGTTAATAGGGCGCGGCACTGCGATCAGTGCCGCGCGCTATTAGCGGTGGGTCCCGGCTTCACTATGACGCCGGGCCCGCCGTGATAAGATGCGGGGTTACTGTGTAACCCCGGGTTTTATCACGGGAGCAGGACTAGGGGCGTAAGTTTACGCCCTTGGTCCTTAACAGGATAAGCATACTGTAGCGCATTTTTCTGCCCTCATAAGTGCATAATTCACACCTACATCTAATTTTTTTACTATTTTGTACCTGTTAATCTGTCAAGGACCTAGATACTGTGAAAGTCCAGGCAAAAGTACTCATCGGCTGGTGATTTTACTCAGATACTTTTTTAAGTGTACTCTAGCGCATTTACTGTAGCGGTCTGAGCTCCCGTTGTCAGCTAGCAGTCGTGTCTCGACCAGCAATCTAGCAGCCATGATTGATCGGTTCACTCGTTCATCCACTTCATCCCAAGTGACATCCAACATCCCCAGTCAATAGTCGGTGGGTTCCTCAGACTCAACCCTCAGTTGGCATGGCCACCTCAAGGCTCTGTCTTTGTGCTGCTCTCTGGTCTCCTTATGCCAATGTTACCACCTCCAGGTTCTGTCATTGTGCTGCTCTATGGTCTCCTCATGCTGATGCTACCACCTCCAGGCTCTCTAATTGTGCTGCCCTATGGTCTCTTCATTCTGATGCTACCTCCTCCAGTTCTCTCATTGTGCTGCCATAGATACTGCAGAACATAATTAAGCTGCTTGTCCCCAGTTTCAGAAATTCCTCTGCATTAAGGTCACATTCAGGACTCCTGATGCTGCTGCTACCACCTCCAGGCTGTCTCATTCAGCCACTATATGGTCTTCTTCTGCTTCAGCCAACTCCAGGCTGTGCAATTCAGCGACTATATGGTCTCCTCATGCTGCCACAAACTCCAGGCTGAGCCATTCAGTCACTATATGGTCTGCTCATTCTTCTGCCCCCTCGAGGCTGTGCCACTCAAACACTATATGGTCTCCCCATGCTGTCACAAACTCCAGACAGTCGTTCAGCCACTATATGGTCTCCTCATACTGATGCCATCTCCAGGCTCTGTCATTGTGCCGCTATGTGACATGTGACTCCTTGTTAAATTTGGTCCTTTATACCCACACACCGGGGCCCGGGGCACTAAAACTTGGGAGTTAAAATTTCAATTTCAAAATCCTCAATTTCAATTTAAAAATCTTAAATTGAAATGTAAAATTTTAATGGTCTCCTAAATTCATCAGGCGCAGGCAGAGGTCGCGGCAGAGTAGGGGTGTGTGGAAGCTGGAGTCACAGTGAGAGGTCTGAGCTCCCTGTGTCAGCTAGAAGTCGTGTCGCGACCAGCAACCCAGCAGCCGTGATTGATCGGTTCACTCGGTCATCCACTTCATCCCAAGTGAGGTTCACTCGGTCATCCACTTCATCCCAAGTGACATCCGACACCCCCAGTTAACAGTCGGTGGGTTCCTCTGACTCAACCCTCAGTTGGCATGGCCCTCATGCTGCTGCTGCCACCTCCAGGCTCTGTCATTGTGCTGCTCTATGGTCTCCTCATGCTAATGCTGCCACCTCCAGGCTCTGTCCTTGTGCCACCATATGGTCTCCTCATGCTGATGCTATCACCTCCAGGCACTGTCATTGTGCCGCCACATGGTCTCCTCATGCTGATGCTGCCACCCCCAGGCTCTCTAATTGTTCTGCTCTATGGTCTCCTCATGCTGATGCTACCACCTCCAGGCTCTCTCATTGTGCTGCCATGGATACTGCAACACATAATTAAGGTGCTGGTTCCCAGTTTCAGAAATTCCTTGCATTAGGGTCACTTTCAGGACTCCTGATGCCACCTCCAGGCTGTGCCATTTAGCCACTATATGGTATCTTCATGCTTCAGCCACTTCTAGGCTGTGCCATTCACACACTCTATGGTCTTCTCATGCTTCTGCCAACTCCAGGCTGTGCCATTCAGACACTATATGGGATCCTCATGCTTCAGCCACCTCCAGGCTGTGCTATTCTGCCACTATATAGTCTCCCCTGGCTTCAGCCACCTCTAGGCTGTACCATTCAGCCACTATAGTGTCTCCTCATGATTCAGCCACCTCCAGGCTGTATCATTCAATGTATGGTTTACTGATGCTGCTGGGCTTCGGGCCTAAACATTTTTATGGCAGCACTAGCTACCATAAATCTTCCATAAAAGTCATTGTGCTACCATATGACATGAGACTCCTTGTTAGGTTTTGTCCTCTGTACCCACACACTGGGGCCCAGGACACTGAAACTTGGGAGTTAAAATTTCAATTTCAAAATCCTCAATTTCAATTTCAAAATCTTATATTTCTATTTCAAAATCTTAAATTTCAAAGTTCTCCTCATGCTTCTGCCAACTCCAGGCAGTGCCATTCAGCCACTATATGGTTTCCTCATACTTCAGTAGTGTTGAGCGGCATAGGCCATAATCGAATTCGCGAATATTCGCGAATATATGGACGAATATTCGTCATATTCGCGAATATTCGCATATTCGTAATATGCCCGTTTTATTTTCGCATATGCGAATATTCGCGTGTGCGAAAATTAACATATGCAGAAATTCGCATATGCGAAAATTAGCATATGCAAATTTTCGTATATGCGAACATTCGCACACCGGTCTCACACAGTAGTATTAGAGCCTTCTTACACCACATAAGCTGGAAGCAGAGAGGGATGATCACTGTGATGTGTACTGTGAAAAAAAAAAACGAATATTCGTAATTACGAATGTATAGCGCTATATTCGCGAATTCGCGAATATGCGATATTCGTGAATAAAATTCGAATTGCGAATATTCGCGAGCAACACTATACTTCAGCCACCTCCAGGCTGTGTCATTCAGCCAATATATGGTTTACTGATGCTGCTGGGCCTGGGCCTAAAAAATTGTATGGCAGCACTAGCTACCATAAATCTTCAATTTAAATTTCAAAATTCATCTTTTAATCTTAGAGATTGTAAAGCCTAGTGTCTACTCATGCTTCTGCCAGCTCCAGGCTGTGTCATTCAACAACTATATGGTCTCCTCATGCTGCCAACACCTTCATGCTGTGTCATTCAGCCACTATATGCTCTCCTCATGTTTCAGCCAACTCCAGGCTTTGTCATTCAGCCACTATATGGTCTCCTCATGCTGCTACCAACACCTCCAAGCTGTGTCATTTAGCCACTATATGGTCTCCTCATGCTGCCAACATGTCCACACTGTGTCATTCAGCCACTATATGGTCTCCTCATGCTGCCAACACCTCCACGCTGTGCCATTCAGCCACTATATGGTCTCCTCATGCTGCCAACACCTCCACCCTGTGCCATTCAGCCACTATATGGTCTCCTCATGCTGCCAACACCTCCACGCTGTGTCATTCAGCCACTATATGGTCTCCTCATGCTGCCAACACCTCCACACTGTGTTGTCATTCAGCCACTATATGGTCTCCTCATGGTGCCAACCCCTCACCCTGTGTCATTTAGCCACTATTTGGTCTCCTCATACTGATACCACATCCAGGCTCTGTCATTGTCATTCACTACCCCAGCACACTCCATATGCGTGTTAGAACAAAGAAAAGTGTTCTACACCCCTATTGAGGCTCTCTGTAGGCTAGAAATAGCATTTTGAAATATAGATTACGGCAAATAAATTTGGATCGAACATAATTTTTTAGGAAAATTCGGCGAATCAGCCAAATCGAATTGTTCGCTATTTTCTAATTACATCACCAGTCAGGGGTGAAAAGTAGCCTGTTTGCTTTAGTGGGTGGAGCAACTGCTTGGTGGGGAGGAGATCATTCTACAGTGAATTGTAGTTTTGCAACAGCTGGAGGCACCCTGGTCAGAAAACAATGGTCTATTGCATGGAAGGGAGCACAGGTGTGTTTTAATGGATGGGGTGGCTCATATGTGGGAGGGAGAAAAGTGACCCCACACTTACAAACAAGGAATCCTAGGACTTGTAGTTGGAGGAAGGAAACTCAAACAGGAAATAGCTATTTCATATAAGATAGCCACAGCGTTATAGTAATCTCACAACATAGACACTTAGCCCCAAGACAAGTACAGATCCTTCCTAAGCATGTCCATTACTGTCTGGCAGGTAAAAACTAAAATCACCTTATGGTGGATAACCCCTTTAATATTAGACATGCCACAAAAATCTTTAATTCTATTGTTACTAAAGAGTCCTTAAACATCAGTTCATTTTTGAAATGTGAATTGATATTTTGCATATTTACTTGCTTGTACTTGTGGGTTGCAATATATTGGCTGCACCATCCAGTGTTTTAGAAACAGGGTTAACAAACATAGGAGCAATGTGACACAGGGCTTCTAACTTCATAGTGTTTCCAGACAAGACATTATGCACCATAATAGTAACTTTAAAGATGTTTCCATTATCCTGATTGAACACATTTCCAGTGATTACCCCCAATTTAATGTTCTATACTGCAGAGTGAATTATTAGATCTACAATCTGCACATGCTGACCCCCTTTGGCCTTATTCAATTAATTGAAAGCACACTGTGATATATGTCCCATTTGGTCCCTGCCCACAGTCTCTTTGTCCTCTATAACTGTTGGTTCTCCCCACCAGTTCTCACTGTTCTTTTGCTCATCATATATATATATCACCATTTTAGAGGTCAGTTGGTTATGATTCTCTAAACAGAGCTCTCTACTAACCTATCTACAATTCACTACAGTCTTTGGTATGTTAAAATGCATGTAGGATGCTCATACAAATCTGCATGCCATTTTGTTATCACTTGTTATCATTGCTAATTTGCTATAATTTTTTTATTTTATTCATTTTGTCTCTCAGTGCCTTTTTAGCAATCATTCCACAGGCAAGGTGTGTAGTTTCATATATTTTTTCTGCTATTAAAGGGGTACTCTGCCCCTAGACATCTTATCCCCTATCCAAAGGATAGGGCATATGATGTCTGATCGTAGAAGGTCCAGCCGTTGGGACCCCCTGCGATCTCTGGCCAGGCACCCAATTAATCCACGAAGCAGTAAGTTGATGACCGAAGCATCCTATTAAAGATAGGAAAATGAGAGGCATACACACAGAACAGATTAAGGTATGTGGGCCAAATAAAAATGGGAAAAGACATACAAGGTAACATGTTAAGTATAGATTAAAAAATATTTGGCTAAAAAAAAAGTGCAAAAAAAGGGAACTCTAACATACCAATGATTAAAAAAAAAAACGACTCTTAGGCAGTGCCTTCTCAGGATTCACATGGTTTTCAGTCATTTCCTGACAGCTCATAGCTGTCTGGTTTTGGCAAAACAAAATTCACACGTTTTCCAGTGAGTTTTTCATCATACTTTTGCCGTGAGCACGCGTCTTTTTTGGTTAACCACGCCCATTTGTAGGGTTTTAAAAACACTCTGAGTGATGGTATTTCATATCGGGATATTGTGTCACACAAAGTGTCACACAGGCTATGCGACACAAATATGATATCACAAACCAATAAAAATAGTCGGGTTACCATTAGTAAATGAGGGCCATCGTCTGTATTTTTATAATGGTTTGTTATTCACCTTTATATATATATATATATATATATATATATATATATATATATATATATATATACATATCCAAGCAATAATTGGTCACAGCAAAGAAACAGCAGACTTCAATTGGTTACCAGCGGTGCAACGTTTCGGCTATAAGTTAGCCTCTGTCATGCTTACTAACTTATAGACGAAATGTTGCACAGATGGTAACCAATAAAAGACCACAGCTTTCTTTACACATTGGAGTCCGCTGTTTCTGTGCTGTGACCAATTTTTGCTTGAATGTGAATACTCTGGACTGGTTATCTGGACGATCACTTGCACAACAGCTGGGACCAAGTGCTGTCCTCCACCTTCTCTAGATTGAAAAAGCGGGCTCCAGAAAGTTAAACAGATTTGTAAATTACTTCTATTAAAAAATCTTAATCCTTCCAGTACTAATGAGCTGCTGAAGTTGAGTTGTTCTTTTCTGTCTCAGTGCTCTCTGATGACATCTGTCTTGGGAACTGTCCAGAGTAGAAGCAAATCCCCATAGCAAACCTCTTCTACTCTGTACCGTTCCCGAGACAAGCAGAGATGTCAGCAGAGAACTCTGTTGTCAGACAAAAAAGAACAACTCAACTCAACTTACTCTAGACAGTTCCTAAAATGGACAGAGATCACTGTGCTCATGATGTCAGCAGACAGCTCTGTTTCAAAAAGAAAAGAATTTCCGCTGTAGTATTCAGCAGCTAATAAGTACAGGAAGGATTAAGATTCTTTAATAAAAGTAATTTACAAATCTGTTTAACTTTCTGGAGCCAGTTGATATATAAAAATATTTTTTCTCCTGGAATACCGCTTTAAGTGTATAATGACCACATGTGGTTCTAAATATTTTTAGCGGTGATATGCATGTTTATATACACTCCATGGTGAGTGGTTAGACATTCAAGCAACTTCTTTGGAGGGGTACACCATGTGCTAAGGGAAATACACAAGATGCTCTTTTGATGTTCATTTTGGCCTTCAGGATGCAGACTATTTTTCCATGTTTGCCTCACTGAATTCTGAGAACAGTAACAATTTTATTTTTCTTACTGATTGTATTTTAGGCTTTGACGTAATCCAAGACTTCATAAGAAATATTGACATTGTAAATTTATTTTACTGTAAATGTAGCTTGCACTGTGGAAAAGATTTTCTGGAAAATAATTTCAATATTTACAAGATAAGCATGTACAAATTATGTTTATTTATTCTTTATTTACTGTGGGATTTTGTGCTTTCTCTCCAACAATACATTTGAACGCCAGATCATTCCAAACCAGCTTTGATCATCCATATCATATGCTAAAATGAAATCTTGAAAAACTGCCCGGAGACTGTTTTTTGTGTTTTGTTCTGGATGAATGTTTTCTTTGTAAACACTGAGACAATAAATTGAATTCCTTTGGCTTTATTTTTACAGGCCACATTAAACCGTTAGTTCCTCACACTTTACATTTGGCACCAATGGATCAGGACAGTTTCACATTTACCAATGGCTGTCTGGGCATGCTGGGAGTTGTAGTTTTGCAACATCTGGAGGTCCGCAGGTTGGAGACCACTGAAAAGGGATTGACAGGCGGTGATGATGAAGGGGGGGGGGGTGATGACAAGGGGGATGATGACAGAGTGATGATGACGGGGTGATAATGACAGGCAGTTATGATGAAAGGGGGTGATAATGACAGGCGGTGATAATGACGGGGGTCTGGATGATGACAGGGGGGGGATGATGACATGGGGGGATGATGTATTTCCCACCCTAGGCTTATAGTCGAGTCAATAACTTTTCCTGGGTTTTTGGGGTGAAATTAGGGGCCTTAGCTTATATTCAGGACGGCTTATACTCGAGTATATATGGTACATGCTAATAATATAATATAATTCTTTCTAGTCACATTTAGAACACTTCATCATCTTCTATGGTGATTATTTTACATCAGCTTTAATAATGAGCACGCCATTTTTCACTCCGCTGAATATCAGGTGCCAGAAGTGTCCATTACTAAGGTAAAATTATGAGGGTGGTCCATTGTTTCAACAGCATTTCTTTTAAGCTATTTTGACCATTAATCTCTATTAATCCATGAAATGGCCAACCAAGCATTCTGCTGAAACGGCATGTATGGGTTTAGAAGAAAGATTAGCCATTTAAATAAAACAGGTTAGCTGCAAGAAATACTACAAGAAATGCTAAAGAATTTAAAAACAAGTGATCTAGACTTAATCACCCAGTGACTACCTTTGGGCAATTTTCTGACCGTATCAGAGCTCTGTCTCAGACTAAAAAGTGCTGCAAGCCACATTTTCCAGTCCAAGCCAAAACGTGTTTACGTGTGGAAAATGCCACTAGCTGACTATGTTCAGGTCATTACATTGAAATATCATCTGTGTCTGTCTGAGCTTATATACATTGGCATGTCATTTTGACAGAAGCAGGTAATCTATATATACATACATAGGAAACACCCCTATATATAATAACCAAAAACACAGTCAAGGGTACCCAAAATCAAAACCTCCAAAAAAAACAACAACATTTTTGACAGGATAAGACCCTGACCACCGATGTCAGAATGATCAATCACTGCCAGAGGTTTTTGGCTATAGCTTTCTCCCCTCTCCTTATAAAGAACACATGCATGCTCAGCCAAGCTGAGCATGCACATATTTGTTGGGATTAGAAGAGATAGCTATAGGGATAATAAGCATTCAGCAGACAGCTATCTTATGTGACATGTCAGCTTTACACCATGTGTATGCAGTCATTGCAGGGAAGTTTTTCTTTAAACAGAAGACGGTAGACATCTTAATAAAATATAATGAATGTATACAGCAGGCCGCATTCTTTCCTGTGAATAAATTGTATTTTGTATAGCAAGGGAAAGAACGCTATGGATAACTAAAATGTGCACACAATTTTAAAAAAAAAAGCAATACCAGCAATACCTGACTGTAATTGGACAATACAGTGATCCCTCAACTTACAATGGCCTCAACATACAATAGTTTCAACATACAATGGTCTTTTCTGGACCATTGTAAGTTGAAACCAGACTCAACATACAATACTACAGACAGACCAGATCTGTGAAACGTGTCAATGAACTGACCAATCAGAATGGGCATTCACTGGTAAAACTCCTGTATTACTGAAGTGTGTGCACTGATTGCTGTCTGGTAGCGCCCCCTACAGTACAGGGAGGTATTACATGTTCTGTACTACTCTTTGGGCCAGGATTAGCTTCTCCTTTGGACACCAGGTGAGGGCGGCTCCATTTTCCTTTTTTTTAGGACATTGTGCACTGTACAGGATCCTGAAGAAGCTTCTGTCCTTTACATAGACCAGTGCTTCCCAAGCAGGGTGCCCCCACCTGTTGCAAAACTACATGCTGGGAGTTGTAGTTTTGTAACAGCTGGAGGCTCCCTGCTTGGGAAACATTGACATAGACAGTGATTTACAGCTCCCAGCAGATCTTTCTTATTTTTATATTTAAGGACTTGCAATATCTATATTAGTTATCTACTTATTTTTCTTTAATTCTCACTTTTTCCTATTTTTGGACGACATTTTGGTGCCTTTAGAACCAATTACCCGGTTTCCATAGAGTTATGGTCTCAACATACAATGGTTTCAACATACAATGGTCATCCCAGAACCAATTAATCAATTAATATTGTAACTTGAGGGACCACTGTACTTGAAAAACACTGAGAAAATGTTTTTTATACATGTTTATGTGGTGTCCCAGTACCGTATTTCATACGTTACCTTTGCAGAGGTCCCCATAGTCAGAGTCCCTAGGAACGTCGGGGTCCCTCTTCTGTAGTTATCCCCTTGTCACCCCTCAGTTAGTCAATGACTATATAGAAGTTCACATAAGTATAGATATATGTATATATTTAATTGCCTACCTGTTCAAGCGTAGCAGAAACTGTGGGTCACGTGATTAGATTAGAACTCTATGGTTTTGCTACAGGACCTTTGGAGGTTCCCATGACGTGTTCATCCACAATGCAATGTAACGGTGAGTGACAGTTGTTATGGACCAATCCAAAACGGCCAGCCCCTGCCCATATAAGGGACCTGCGCCATCTTGATCTCTCTTGGGTTGCTGATTCTGGAAGAGGTAGGACCTCCGCAGCTTACAAGACAATTCACTAGGTCAAAACCTTGCGGCCTCGGCCTCTAACATAGCGGATAGACTAAGCAATTCCTCACTACTCACCGCAAGATCACTGGACCTAAACGCACCCTTAAAGGACAACTGCAGTGGTATGACACTTATCCCTTATCCACAGGATAGGGGATAAGTGTTTGATTGCGGGGGTTCCGACCGCTGGGACCCCCTGCGATCTCCCTAACGGGGCGCCGCCATTAGTGCTCATGGTGAGCGCCAAGGCGGGTAGCGTCGACCTAGAGGTCGACGGTGACGCCCCGTCTCCTCCCCGTCCCCATACAGTTCTATGGGGGAGGCACGAACGCTGCCTCCCCACCTCTCCCATAGAGATGTATGGAGGAGGCGTGCCGGCTGCAACGTCAAGCTGCGGCCGGCACGCCCCCTGCACGGGATAGCCGCGCCTCCGTACAGGAGATCACAGGGGGTCCCAGCGGTCGGACCCCCCGCGATCAAACACTTATCCCCTATCCTGTGGATATGGGATAAGTCTTAATCACGCTGCAGATGTCCTTTAAATCCAGCGGATCTCTGCTATACAATCCCTAAGAAGCTAAACTGAGCTTATTTGATCCCAACCGACTGTCAATCGCTGCTCAGCTATATGTAAAGAGACTCTGTTATATGGACTGTTACTATTGCTGCATGTACAGAAATTCTTCAGTAAAAGTTCCTGCAAGTTTTCAGTTAACAGCGGTTGTGGACAATCCTTTATTTCTGCATCACCTATTGCTCTTGGAAAGGGTGGAAATAGGCCTATTTAACCCTCACCCTGGCGTCACGAGTGACAAGGTTTAACAGTGCCCTTAACTATCCTGAACTGCAACACCCTAACTACCCTACACCCCCACAAGGCTTTATCCCAAATCCGCCACCACATTTACATGACAACGATTTTCTTCTGTATTTCTGGAATGCTTATTGAAAACTATTCCAGTTATCATCCTTAACTTATCTAGCCACATTAAAATCTAAACAGATACAGGAGTCTGCTAAATCCTATTTGTATTCAAAGGTGATATGCATAATAAGTAGAGATAAAGAACACTTGCTCTGGGGCTGTGACACTGAAGACAAATTGCTGAAGAAAAATCCATTAGCACCTCTGGTGTAAGGAGACACCTCAGTGTGTTCTAGTTTTATAAGGAAAGTGACAGATTTCATTTTAAAGTTGGTATCTAGGCTACATAGCAAAAAGTAATACTTGAGATTACATTATGATGTTTACTTTAGATCTTATTATTTTTTTCAATGTGCTAAATAAATCTTTGTAATGTCTTTATGGGTCATGACATAAAAAAAAGGCATTCAAATACTTGTATTCTCCATAAAAGAACAATTCCTAAAGCATCTTTTCTTCTGTGTGATGATCCTTTGTTATTCTTCCTGAAAATATTCTACTGTATGTGGTAATAAATTGACAAGTGGGTGTTACCAGGGGTCAAGTCCTAAAAAAAAAAAGTGAGGGAACTCACCCATGATTTGCACTCAATGGCTGGTTCTACAGGACTCCTGCTAATGGGAATGGTGTTCCTGCTGTGGAAAAAGTGCAGGAACTCAGTTCCCACGCGTTCCTGAAGGACTTGACCCCTGGGTGTTACCATTCTTTATTGTCAAAAAGCTTTATCCCCAAACACTCTAAAATGATTACATAAGGGGAATGGTTGCTCCCAGCTGCCAAATTATTGTTCATTTTCAGAAGGAAGAACAGATAAATGACAGGATGCAGAGCTCCCAAAACTTTGCTGAAGGTTGTAAAGAGAATCTGACAGCTAGTTCACCCCCACTAAATCCAGTATACAGGGTTATAGTGCAGGTGAGGAGCTGTAAAATGAGGGGTTACTCATTTTACAGTCTAAAATAAACTGAGTTAACCAGACCAGCATGCTTAACACTAAATGCATATTAACCCTTTATGGACCCTTTAAGGGTTTTTCCTTTTTTGCACTTTCGTTTTTATCTCCTCATCTTCTAAAAATCATATCGCTTTCAGTTTTACACCTACAGACCTATATGATGGCTTGTTTTATGCGCTAACAATTATACTTTGTAATGACATCAGTCATTTCATCCCAAAATATCTTGCGAAACCTCAAAAAATATTTGTTTGCCCCCCCCCCCCCAAAAAAAATTTAAAACCGCATTTTGTTAATTTTAGCGGCTTCTGTTTTTACACAGTGCACATTTTGGTAAAAATGACACCTCATATTTATCATGGAGGTCCTTATGATTACAAGGATACCTAATTTATATAGGTTTTATTTTATTTTACTACTTAAAAAAATTATAACTACACCCTGTTCCAAATTATTATGCAAATTATATTTTTCTCATTTACCTAAATAATTGATGTAAATAACAGTCAGCGTAATTCTCATGTTATCAACTATTAAGAATACAATTCAAATTTTATTGAACAAACCTCCTAATGATAACAGTATTTTTTTTTAAACATAAAAAACTTACAATGCACTGTTCCAAATTATTACGCACAGCGGCCAACATTTATCATTGTCTTTCTGGTTTTTGTGTCTAGAAAAGGCGCAAAAAAGGCACAAGCAGGGTTTATTTGCGCCTTTTTTGCGCCTTTTGGTTTACACATTTCTGCTGATTTTGAGTTGTAATCCACTGATTTTGGGAATACACATTATATGTAAGGGTTCTATGAACTTAGCTTTTTTGTGAAAAGGCACAAAAAAGGCGCAAAGCCACTGAAAAGTCTCTAAAACTACACCAGCCCAGACTTCCCTTAGCTTTTTGGTGTATATGAAGAGAAAATTTTCAGAAAATGTGACCTGCACAAAATTATTGAAATGCTTTGCGACCATTTAATAAATTTGGTTCTCCTACACATTACCAGCATACAGAAAAAATGTGTAGAAAAATGCTTCACTTACACCTACAATGATAAATTCCCTCCCAGTAAGTTTCAAAACACTTTATAGGTTGTAAAGAACTGAAAATTGTCATTTGTTGTGTTTGCAGCATATTTGCTGAAATCAAAAGCTATTTCATACAAACTTTTTACAACATTTTAACTTTTTAAACATTTTAAAAGATCACATTACATTTTAACATAGGACCCGTTATTTGTTAGCAGCTTCACAAGTCTTGCATCCATTGAACTTGTGAGTTTTTGGACTTTTTCTGCTTGAATTTGTTTGCAAGATGTCAGATCAGCCTCCCAGAGCTGCTGTTTGGATGTAAACTTCCTCCCACCCTCATAGATCTTTTGCTTGAGGATGCTCCAAAGGTTCTAAATAAGATTGAGGTCAGGGGAGGATGGAGGCCACACCATGACTTTTTCTCCTTTTAACCCCATAGCAGCCATTGATGCAGAGGTATTCTTTGCAGCATGAGATGGTGCATTGTCATGCATGAAGATGATTTTATTACGAAAAGCATAGTTCTTCCTTCTGTACCAGGGAAGAAAGTGGTCAGTCAGAAACTCCACATACTTTGCAGAGGTCATCTTTACACCTTCTGGGACCCTAAAGGGGCCAGCCAGCTCTCTTACCATGATTCCGGCCCAAAACATGACTCCACCACCGCCTTGCTGATGTCGCAGCTTTGTTAGAAAAAGGTGGCCGTCCACCAACCATCCACTACTCCATCCATCTGGACCATCCAGGGTTGCATGGCAATCATCAGTGAACAGGGCTGTTTGAAAATTAGTCTTCATGTATTTTCTGCCCAATGCAGCTGTTTCGGCTTGTGAGCATTGGTTAGTGGTGGCCGAATAGAAGGTTTATGCACAGTTGCAAGACTCTGGAGGACTCTACACCTTTAGGTCCGTGGGACTCCAGAGGCACCAGCAGCTTCAAATATCTGTTTGCTGCTATGTAATGATATTTTAGCAGCTGCTCTCTTGATCCGATGCATGAAACTGGCAGAAATCTTCCTCAATGTGCCTTTATCTGCATGAACCCGTCTGTGCTCTGAATCAGCCACAAATCTCTTAATAGTGTGATGATCATGCTTAAGTTTTCGTGAAATACCTAATGTTTTCATACCTCGTCCAAGGCTTTGAACTACAGTATTTCACTCTTTTCGGCAGCAGAGAGATCCTTTTTCTTCCCCATATTGCTTGAAGATGGTGCTTTGCTTAATAATGTGGAACACCCACCTTTTAGTAGTTTTTTTTGGCAAACTAATTATCACAGGTGTCTGAGATTGTTTTCAGTGATCAAAAGAGCCCTAACACACAATGCCATCCATGAGTTAAACTGAAAAACAAAATATTTAATCTTTGTGACACTTAAATAGAATTTGCATAATAATTTGGAACAGGATGTATATGCACCAAAATAAGTATGTTTAAATTTGTCATATTCTGACCCCTATAACTTTTTAATTTTTGCGCATATGGGGCTATATGAGGCCTAACTTTTTGCGCCGTGGTCTGTAGTTTTTATCAATATTACTTTTGTTTTGATGGAACTTATTGAACTCTTTTTATACATTTTTTCAGGGTACACAAAATTACCAGAAATATGCAATTTTGGACTTTGGTATTTTTTTTTTACATGTAGGCTATATTTTTTTTTATAGTTCGGACATTTACACATGCAGCGATACCACATATGTTTATGTTTACTTTTGGTTAAAAAAAAATTTCAATGGGAAAAGGGGGGGGGGGATGGATTTAAACTTTTATTATGGAAGGGGTTAATTCACATTTATTAGCTTTTTTTTAAACTTTTTTGTACATGCAATCCTTGGCTTGCATGCACTGTTCAATGCTATGTAATAACATAGCATTGATTAGTGTTATCTGTGCTCGATTGCTCCAGGCTGCTGAGGCTGCCTGGAGCATCGAGCATCGATTCATCGATCGGATGGCGAGGAGGCAGGTAGGGGCCCTCCCTCAATCCTCTCAGCTGATAGGGACACCGTGGTTTTACCGGTGATGTCCGGCATTAGACACAGGTCCCAGAGGCTGACAGCCGTTGGGTCCACCCTGCTATGAAATGGGGTCAGCTCGTAATCCTGCATCATAGCAAGGGAGTGGGGACAGGGCATACAGGTACGCCATGTGTACTTAACAGGTTAAAATAGTGATCACTAACTTTATAACCAACTTTTGCATAAGTCTATAATGTTACGCCGAGCGCTCCGGGTCCCCGCTCCTCCCCGGAGCGCTCGCAGCGTTCTCTCATTCGCAGCGGCCCGGTCAGACCTGCTGACCGGGTGCGCTGCGATATTACTCCCAGCCGAGATGCGATTCGCGATGCGGGATGCGCCCGCTCGCGATGCGCATCTCGGCCCCTGTACCTGACCCGTTCCCCGTCTGTGTTGTCCCGGCGCGCGCGGCCCCGCTCCTTAGGGCGCGCGCGCGCCGGGTCTCTGCGATTTAAAGGGCCACTGCGCCACTGATTGGCACAGCAGGCCTAATCAGTATCCTCACCTGTGCACTCCCTACTTTTACCTCACTTCCCCTGCACTCCCTCGCCGGATCTTGTTGCCATTGTGCCAGTGAAAGCGTTTCCTTGTGTGTTCCTAGCCTGTGTTCCAGACCTCCTGCCGTTGCCCCTGACTACGATCCTTGCTGCCTGCCCTGACCTTCTGCTATGTCCGACCTTGCTCTTGTCTACTCCCTTGTACCGCGCTTATCTCAGCAGTCAGAGAGGTTGAGTCGTTGCCGGTGGATACGACCTGGTTGCTACCGCCGCTGCAAGACCATCCCGCTTTGCGGTGGGCTCTGGTGAATACCAGTAGCAACTTAGAACCAGTCCACCGACACGGTCCACGCCAATCCCTCTCTGGCACAGAGGATCCACCTCCTGCCAGCCGAATCGTGACAGTAGATCCGGCCATGGATCCCGCTGAGGTCCCGCTGCCAGTTGTCGCCGACCTCACCACGGTGGTCGCCCAGCAGTCGCAACAGATAGCGCAACAAGGCCACCAGCTGTCTCAACTGACCGTGATGCTACAGCAGCTACTACCACAGCTTCAGCAATCATCTCCTCCGCCAGCTCCTGCACCTCCTCCGCAGCGAGTGGCCTCTTCCAGCCTCCGATTATCCTTGCCGGATAAATTTGATGGGGACTCTAAGTTTTGCCGTGGCTTTCTTTCGCAATGTTCCCTGCATTTGGAGATGAGGTCGGACCAGTTTCCAACTGAAAGGTCTAAGGTGGCTTTCGTAGTCAGCCTTCTGTCTGGGAAAGCCCTGTCATGGGCCACACTGCTCTGGGACCGCAATGATCCTGTCACTGCCTCTGTACACTCCTTCTTCACGGAGATTCGAAGTGTCTTTGAGGAACCTGCCCGAGCCTCTTCTGCCGAGACTGCCCTGCTGAACCTGGTCCAGGGTAATTCTTCTGTTGGCGAGTATGGCATCCAATTCCGTACTCTTGCCTCCGAATTATCCTGGAATAACGAGGCCCTCTGCGCGACCTATAAAAAAGGCCTATCCAGTAACATTAAAGATGTGCTGGCCGCACGAGAAATTCCTGCTAACCTGCATGAACTTATTCATCTTGCCACCCGCATTGACATGCGTTTTTCCGAAAGGCGTCAGGAGCTCCCCCAGGATATGGACTTTGTTCGCACGAGGCGGTTTCTCTCCCCGGCTCCTCTCTCCTCTGGTCCTCTGCAATCCGTTCCTGTGCCTCCTGCCGTGGAGGCTATGCAAGTTGACCGGTCTCGCTTGACACCTCAAGAGAGGACACGACGCCGCATGGAGAACCTTTGCCTGTACTGTGCCGGTACCGAACATTTCTTGAAGGATTGTCCTATCCATCCTCCTTGCCAGGAAAGACGCACGCTGACTCCGCACAAAGGTGAGACAGCTCTTGATGTGAACTCTGCTTCTTCTCGTCTTACTGTGCCTGTGCGGATGTCTTCTTCTACCTTCTCCTTCTCTGCTATGGCCTTCTTGGATTCCGGATCTGCAGGAAATTTTATTTTGGCCTCTCTCATCAACAGGTTCAGCATCCCGGTGACCAGTCTCGCCAGACCCCTCCACATCAACTCTGTTAATAATGAAAGATTGGACTGTACAGTGCGTTCTTGGATTACCGTGGCTTCAACGCCATTCCCCAACCCTTGATTGGACCACAGGGGAAATCAAGAACTGGGGTACTTCTTGCCACAAGGACTGTCTTAAACCGGCTCCCAGTACTCACAGTCAAGACCCTGTAGTTCCCCCGGTATCTGGTCTTCCTAAGGCCTATCTGGACTATGCTGATGTTTTTTGCAAGAAACAAGCAGAGACTTTGCCTCCTCACAGGCCTTATGACTGTCCTATTGACCTCCTCCCGGGTACTACTCCACCCCGGGGCAGAATCTATCCTCTGTCTGCTCCGGAAACCCAAGCCATGTCGAAATACATCCAGGAGAACTTAAAAAGGGGTTTATCCGCAAGTCCTCCTCTCCTGCCGGAGCTGGATTTTTTTTTGTCTCCAAAAAAGATGGCTCCCTACGCCCTTGCATTGATTACCGTGGACTTAATAAAATTCCGTTAAAAAAACGCTACCCCCTACCTCTTATCTCGGAACTCTTTGACCGCCTACGAGGCGCCCACATCTTCACCAAGCTGGACTTAAGAGGTGCTTATAATCTCATCCGCATCAGGGAGAGGGACGAATGGAAGACTGCATTTAACACCAGAGATGGACACTTTGAGTATCTGGTTATGCCCTTTGGCCTTTGCAACGCCCCTGCCGTCTTCCAAGACTTTGTAAATGAAATTTTTCGTGATCTTCTATATACCTGTGTTGTGGTTTACCTGGACGATATTCTGATTTTTTCTGCCAACTTAGAAGAATACTGCCAGCATGTCCGCATGGTTCTTCAGAGACTTCGGGACAATCAACTTTATGCCAAAATGGAAAAATGTCTCTTTGAATGTCAGTCTCTTCCTTTCCTAGGATACTTAGTCTCTGGCCAGGGACTACAAATGGACCCAGATAAACTATCTGCCGTATTAGATTGGCCACGCCCCTCCGGACTCCGTGCTATCCAAAGTTTTTTGGGGTTCGCCAATTATTACAGACAATTTATTCCACACTTTTCCACTATTGTGGCTCCTATCGTGGCTCTAACCAAGAAAAACGCCAATCCTAAGTCATGGTCTCCTCAAGCGGAAGACGCATTTAAACATCTCAAGGCTGCCTTTTCTTCTGCTCCCGTACTCTCCAGACCTGACCCATCTAAACCCTTCTTATTGGAGGTAGACACCTCCTCAGTGGGAGCTGGAGCAGTTCTTCTACAAAAAAATTCTTCCGGGCATGCTGTTACTTGTGGGTTTTTTTCTAGGACCTTCTCTCCGGCGGAGAAAAACTACTCCATTGGTGATCGAGAATTACTGGCCATAAAATTGGCGCTTGAGGAATGGAGGCACCTGCTGGAGGGATCCAAATATCCAGTTATAAAATACTTTAAAACTGCTTATGTGATGTTTTTATTTTTCAAGATGACCTATAATGATCTACCGGATATGTCTATAATATCCGCAACATCCAAAGACATCATTCTGCAAATTAATATCTCTACATACAGCTGAGTGATCGCTTTAGTAATATTTATATAACTGTGTTATATTTGTTATGTATTGTTCCTTGGCCACGTGGTTTTCTTTGGCCAATCTTTCCTTTGTTGTAAATTTCTCAAATATCCAGTTATTATATACACTGACCACAAGAATCTCTCTTATCTCCAGTCTGCCCAACGACTGAACCCTCGCCAGGTTAGGTGGTCGTTGTTCTTTGCCCGTTTTAACTTTGAAATCCATTTTCGCCCTGCTGACAAGAACATTAGGGCCGATGCCCTCTCTCGTTCTTCAGATGCCTCTGAAGTGGAAGCCTCTCCGCAACACATCATTCCTCCGGACTGTCTGATCTCCACTTCAGCTTCCATCAGACAAACTCCTCCAGGGAAGACCTTCGTTTCTCCACGCAAGCGCCTCGGGATTCTCAAGTGGGAACACTCCTCCCACCTCGCAGGCCATGCTGGCATCAAAAAATCCTTTCAACTCATCTCTCAATTTTATTGGTGGCCTACTCTGGAGACTGATGTTGTTGATTTCGTGCGGGCTTGTACTGTCTGTGCCCGGGATAAGACTCCTCGCCAGAAGCCTGCTGGTCTCCTTCATCCTCTGCCTGTTCCTGAACAACCTTGGTCACAGAATGGTATGGACTTTATTACTGACTTGCCTTTATCCCGTGGCAACACAGTTGTTTGGGTGGTCGTTGATCGATTCTCCAAGATGGCACATTTTATCCCTCTTCCAGGCCTTCCTTCAGCGCCTCAGTTGGCAAAGCAATTTTTTATACACATTTTTCGCCTTCACGGGTTGCCCACGCATATCGTCTCGGATAGAGGCGTTCAATTTGTGTCTAAATTCTGGAGGGCCCTCTGTAAGCAGCTCAAGATCAAATTAAACTTCTCTTCTTCTTATCATCCCCAATCCAATGGGCAAGTAGAAAGAATTAATCAGGTCCTGGGTGACTATTTGCGACATTTTGTTTCCTCCCGCCAGGATGACTGGGCAGATCTTCTACCATGGGCCGAATTCTCATACAACTTCAGAGTCTCCGAATCTTCTGCTAAATCCCCATTCTTCGTGGTGTACGGCCGTCACCCTCTTCCTCCCCTCCCCACTCCCATGCCCTCTGGTTTGCCCGCTGTTGATGAAGTGACTCGAGACCTTTCCACCATATGGAAAGAAACCCAAAATTCTCTTTTACAGGCTTCATCCCGGATGAAAAAATTTGCTGATAAGAAAAGAAGAACTCCCCCCATTTTTGCTCCCGGAGACAAGGTATGGCTCTCCACTAAGTATGTCCGCTTTCGTGTCCCCAGTTATAAACTGGGACCACGCTATCTTGGTCCTTTCAAAATCATGTGCCAGATCAACCCTGTCTCTTACAAACTCCTTCTTCCTCCTTCTCTCCGTATTCCCAATGCCTTCCATGTCTCTCTCCTTAAACCACTCATCCTTAACCGCTTCTCTCCCAAAGTTATTTCTCCCACTCCTGTTTCCGGTTCATCTGACATCTTTTGGGTGAAGGAGATTCTAGCATCCAAGACAGTCAGAGGTAAAAGATTCTTCTTGGTTGACTGGGAGAATTGTGGCCCAGAGGAGAGATCTTGGGAACCTGAGGACAACATCCTGGACAAAAGTCTTATCCTCAGGTTCTCAGGCTCCAAGAAGAGGGGGAGACCCAAGGTGGGGGGGTACTGTTACGCCGAGCGCTCCGGGTCCCCGCTCCTCCCCGGAGCGCTCGCAGCGTTCTCTCATTCGCAGCACCCCGGTCAGACCTGCTGACCGGGTGGGCTGCGATATTACTCCCAGCCGGGATGCGATTCGCGATGCAGGGGGCGCCCGCTCGCGATGCGCATCTCGGCCCCCGTACCTGACCCGTTCCCCATCTGTGTTGTCCCGGCACGCGCGGCCCCACTCCTTAGGGCGCGCGCGCCGGGTCTCTGCGATTTAAAGGGCCAATGCACCACTGATTGGCGCAGCAGGCCTAATCAGTATCCTCACCTGTGCACTCCCTACTTATACCTCACTTCCCCTGCACTCCCTCGCCGGATCTTGTTGCCATTGTGCCAGTGAAAGCGTTTCCTTGTGTTTTCCTAGCCTGTGTTCCAGACCTCCTGCCGTTGCCCCTGACTACGATCCTTGCTGCCTGCCCTGACCTTCTACTACGTCCGACCTTGCTCTTGTCTACTCCCTTGTACCGCGCTTATCTCAGCAGTCAGAGAGGTTGAGCCATTGCCGGTGGATACGACCTGGTTGCTACCGCCGCTGCAAGACCATCCCGCTTTGCGGTGGGCTCTGGTGAATACCAGTAGCAACTTAGAACCAGTCCACCGACACGGTCCACGCCAATCCCTCTCTGGCACAGAGGATCCACCTCCTGCCAGCCGAATCGTGACATATAATACAAGTGAGTATAAGAAACTTTCTAATGTATGTTGTTGTCAAAAAACTATCTGGTAACTGATAAGCTCACTAAAGTTTATGAAGTGGTAAGAAGGGGTAGCATTAGTTTTGAAGAGAAAGAAACATAAAGAAAATTTTAGGCACTGCTAAAAGCTCTGCGAAGTGTTTTATCTTACCAAGTGCCTAATTCACAGCTTATACTGCTAAGTCCTGCTTCATAATGTTCTCCACACTGCTGTTGTTGCTTTTGAGGGTGTTCTATGCCATAGAGACAAAGGGTGCAGGATCCCCTCTTCTGTGTATGTGGTGTAACCCCTTAATGACAATGGATGGACATTTACTTCCACTGTCGGCTCCCACTTAAGGAAGCAGATATGAACATGATTCATATCTGGTGGGTCCCGGGTGCTATCAGCAACCAAGACCTAGGGCTAAAGCTGGAAATCGCCAAATAGATTGATATCCAGCATTACCTCTTTACATGATGTCATAAAAATTGATTGCTGTGTCTAAGATGGGGAAAAAATGCTGCCGGTAGCTCAGTGGAGCTGATCGTGACACCCGCGATGAAATCACATGGTCACAATCAGACAATCGGGAGGTCCCTCACCTGGCTCCTTGCCATCTGATATGCGCTCCAATGCTACAGCAAACCATGGCAGTCTGAAGCAATGGAGGGCCAATAACACTGATTAATGCTCTGGTATAGCACAGTATTGAACAGTGTATGCAATCTAAAGATTGCATGTAATGGTTCCCTATGGGGACAAAAAAAAGTGTAAAAAAAATTACTTAACATAAAAATAACGTTAATAAATATGAATAAGCCCCAAATAAACCCCTTTTATAATAAAAGTTTAAATCACCCCCCTTTTCCCATTTTTTAAATAGAATTGTGTAAAAAAAAAAAAAAACATGTGGTATTGTAACGTGTGTAAATGTCCGGACTATGAAAATATTAAGTTGTTTAAACTGCATGGTCAATTGCGTGAACGTAAAAAGATACAAAAGTACAGATTTTCAGGAAAAAAAAGCCCCATCAAAACAAAACTGATATTGATAAAAACTACACGGGGCAAAAAAATGTACCTTATACATCCCCGAATACAGAAAAATTTAAAATTTAGGGGTCAGAAGAGGACAATTTTAATCATACTCATTTTCGTACAAAAAGTTATGATTTTTTAAAAGTAGTAAAATAAAAAAACATATATATTTAGGACCTCAAAATTTTGATAATGTGTCACTTTTACAGAAAAGTGCCCCCAACAGAAGCCCCCAAAAGTTGCACAATGTTTTTTTTCAATGTTGCCCCACAAATATATATTTTTTTGTTTTACTGTAAATTTTATGTTAAAATGAGTGAGGATATTAGTGATGTTATCAGTGGCACAAAAAACAAACCCTTATATGGGTCTGTAGGTGGAAAATTTAAAGTGTTATGGCTATTAGAAGGCGAGGAGGGAAAAAAAACACGTTGCCCTTAATTGGGTAATGGGGACATCACAGCAGCTAGTCCATACCCACTGGTGAAAAATGTTATATGCAAATTATATAATAGTGAGAAATAGTGCTCTCCCTCACATACATACACAACACAAGTTAACAATACATTCAAATACAATTTTATATGTACACTCTAAACAACAACCATCCAGATATTTGCATAAAACACTAAACATTAGACAATAAACATTGACCCTGATTTACTATTGTAAACCCCGACATGTCTTGTCGGGTTGTGCACCAGATTCTGGCGCATTCCGCCAGAAATTCTGTCTGCGCCAGAATTTGCGCCAGAATTGAAAAAAAAAAAAAAAAAACAGACCAACTCTCCATTTTACTAAGAAAACCCGAAAAGAGGGCATGACATCTGTGAAAGGGGGTGCGGTCACCAAAAAGGGGTGTGTCACCGTAATTTTTCGAAAAATCGCAACATATTTACTAAGGTTTTCACAGAAAATGTGGTGGATTTGAGCTGAGGAAAACTCTACAGATCAGATCATGTGTAAAAAAAAAAAAAAGCAGAATTTAGGGAAAAGTGCAAAATGTAGGGAAACCTTAGTAAATACCGTGGAAAAATAAATGTTGGGAAAAAACCCACAAAGAAAACTACACTCTACTATTAGTAAATCTGGGCCATTGTCTTTTAAAAAACTATAAAAAGTCAGTTGTATACCCTGAAAATAGCTGTTGCTAAACATACCCCCCCCCATGCCAATATCCTCTATGTTGCCATATTTTCCAAATGTCAAGTAGCAAAAGACACCTCTTGCAATGCTTTACAGAATGATGAAATTCATATAGCTTGTTTACTTAGAAGCAAATGCACAAATCACAGATATGACATAGTAACATAGTTCATAAAGTCTAAAAAAGACCAGAGTCCATCAAGTTCAACCTTGTCACGATTCGGCTGGCTGGAGGTGGATCCTCTGTGCCAGAGAGGGATTGGCGTGGACCGTGTTGATGGTCTTGCAGCGGCGGTAGCAACCAGGTCGTATCCACCAGCAACGGCTCAACCTCTCTGACTGCTGAAGATAAGCGCGGTACAAGGGAGTAGACAAGAGCAAGGTCGGACGTAGCAGAAGGTCAGGGCAGGCAGCAAGGATCGTAGTCAGGGGCAACGGCAGGAGGTCTGGAACACAGGCTAGGAACACACAAGGGAACGCTTTCACTGGCACAATGGCAACAAGATCCGGCGAGGGAGTGCAGGGGAAGTGAGGTATAAGTAGGGAGTGCACAGGTGATAACACTGATTAGGCCTGCTGCACCAATCAGTGGCGCAGTGGCCCTTTAAATTGCAGAGACCCGGCGCGTGCGCGCCCTAAGGAGCGGGGCCGCGCGCGCCGGGACAAGACGGACGGGGAACGGGTCAGGTACGGGAGCCGGGATGCGCATCGCTCCTGCGTCGCGAATCGCATCCTGGCTGGGAGTGATATTGCAGCGCACCCGGTCAGCAGGTCTGACCGGGGCGCTGCGAATGAGAGGATGCTGCGAGCGCTTCGGGGAGGAGCGGGGACCCGGAGCGCTCGGCGTAACAGTACCCCCCCCCCCCTTGGGTCTCCCCCTCTTCTTGGAGCCTGAGAACCTGAGGATAAGACTTTTGTCTAGGATGTTGTCCTCAGGTTCCCAGGATCTCTCCTCTGGGTCACAGTTCTCCCAATCCACCAAAAAAAATCTTTTACCTCTGACAATCTTGGAGGCCAGAATCTCCGTCACAGAGAAGACGTCAGACGAACCGGAAACAGGAGTGGGAGAAACAACTTTGGGAGAGAAGCGGTTAAGGATGAGTGGTTTAAGGAGAGAGACATGGAAGGCATTGGGAATACGGAGAGAAGGAGGAAGAAGGAGTTTGTAAGAGACAGGGTTAATCTGGCACAAGATTTTGAAAGGACCAAGATAGCGTGGTCCCAGTTTGTAACTGGGGACACGAAAGCGGACATACTTAGCGGAGAGCCATAAGTTGTCTCCGGGAGCAAAAATGGGGGGAGTTCTTCTTTTTTTATCAGCAAATTTTTTCATCCGGGATGAAGCCTGTAAAAGAGAATTTTGGGTTTCTTTCCATATGGTGGAAAGATCACGAGTCACTTCATCCACAGTGGGCAAACCAGAGGGCAAGGAAGTAGGGAGGGGAGGAAGAGGGTGACGGCCGCACACCACGAAAAATGGGGATTTAGCAGAAGATTCGGAGACTCTGAAGTTGTATGAGAATTCGACCCATGGTAGAAGATCTGCCCAGTCATCCTGGCGGGCGGAAACAAAATGCCGTAAATAGTCACCCAGGACCTGATTAATTCTTTCTACTTGCCCATTGGATTGGGGATGATAAGAAGAAGAGAAGTTTAATTTGATCTTGAGCTGTTTACAGAGGGCCCTCCAGAATTTAGACACGAATTGGACGCCTCTATCCGAGACGATATGCGTGGGCAAACCGTGAAGGCGAAAAATGTGTATAAAAATTGCTTTGCCAACTGAGGCGCTGAAGGAAGACCAGGAAGAGGAATAAAATGTGCCATCTTGGAAAATCGATCAACGACCACCCAAACAACTGTGTTGCCACGGGATGAGGGCAAGTCCGTAATAAAGTCCATACCAATCTGTGACCAAGGCTGTTCAGGAACAGGCAGAGGATGAAGGAGACCAGCAGGCTTCTGGCGAGGAGTCTTATCCCGGGCACAGACAGTACAGGCCCGCACGAAATCAACAACATCAGTCTCCAGAGTCGGCCACCAATAAAATCGTGAGATGAGTTGAAAGGATTTTTTGATGCCCGCATGGCCTGCGAGGTGGGAGGAGTGTCCCCATTTGAGAATCCCGAGACGCTGGCATGGAGAAACGAAGGTCTTCCCTGGAGGAGTTTGCCTGATGGAAGCTGGAGAAGTGGAGAGCAGACAGTCCGGAGGAATGATGTGTTGCGGAGAGGCCTCTACTTCAGAGGCATCAGAAGAACGAGAGAGGGCATCGGCCCTAATGTTCTTGTCAGCAGGGCGAAAATGGATTTCAAAGTTAAAACGGGCAAAGAACAACGACCACCTAGCCTGGCGAGGGTTCAGTCATTGGACAGACTGGAGATAAGAGAGATTCTTGTGATCAGTGTATATAATAACTGGATATTTGGATCCCTCCAGCAGGTGCCTCCATTCCTCAAGCGCCAATTTAATGGCCAGTAGTTCTCGATCACCAATGGAGTAGTTTTTCTCCGCCGGAGAGAAGGTCCTAGAAGAACAACCACAAGTAACAGCATGCCCGGAAGAATTTTTTTGTAGAAGAACTGCTCCAGCTCCCACTGAGGAGGCATCTACCTCCAATAGAAAGGGTTTAGATGGGTCAGGTCTGGAGAGCACGGGAGCAGAAGAAAAGGCAGACTTGAGATGTTTAAATGCATCTTCCGCTTGGGGAGACCAGGACTTAGGATTGGTATTTTTCTTGGTTAAAGCCACGATAGGGGCCACAATAGTGGAGAAGTGTGGAATGAATTGTCTGTAATAATTGGCGAACCCCAAAAAACGTTGGATAGCACGGAGTCCGGAGGGGCGTGGCCAATCTAACACGGCAGATAGTTTATCTGGGTTCATTTGTAGTCCCTGGCCAGAAACCAAGTATCCTAGGAAAGGAAGAGATTGACATTCAAAGAGACATTTTTCCATTTTGGCATAAAGTTGATTGTCCCGAAGTCTCTGAAGAACCATGCGGACATGCTGGCGGTGTTCTTCTAAGTTGGCAGAAAAAATCTGAATATCGTCCAGGTAAACCACAGCACAGGTATATAGGAGATCACGAAAAAATTCATTAACAAAGTCTTGGAAGACGCAGGGGCGTTGCACAGGCCAAAGGGCATGACCAGATACTCAAAGTGTCCATCTCTGGTGTTAAATGCAGTCTTCCATTCGTCCCCCTCCCTGATGCGGATGAGATTATAAGCACCTCTTAAGTCCAGTTTGGTAAAGATGTGGGCGCCTTGTAGGCGATCAAAGAGTTCCGAGATAAGAGGTAAGGGGTAGCGGTTTTTTACCGTGATTTTATTAAGTCCGCGGTAATCAATGCAAGGGCGTAGGGAGCCATCTTTTTTGGACACAAATAAAAATCCAGCTCCGGCAGGAGAGGAGGACTTGCGGATAAACCCCTTTTTTAAATTCTCCTGGATGTACTCCGACATGGCTTGGGTTTCTGGAGCAGACAGAGGATAGATTCTGCCCCGGGGTGGAGTAGAACCCGGGAGGAGGTCAATAGGACAGTCATAAGGCCTGTGAGGAGGCAAAGTCTCTGCTTGCTTTTTGCAAAAAACATCAGCATAGTCCAGATAGGCCTTAGGAAGACCAGATACCGGGGGAACCACAGGGTCACGACTGTGAGTACTGGGAACCGGTTTAAGACAGTCCTTGTGACAAGAAGTACCCCAGTTCTTGATTTCTCCTGTGGACCAATCAAGGGTTGGGGAATGGCGTTGAAGCCACGGTAATCCAAGAAGAATTTCTGAAGTGCAGTAAGAGAGGACCAAAAATTCAATTTTTTCGTGATGGGGTCCGATGCACATTAGGAGAGGTTCTGTGCGGTAACGCACGGTACAGTCCAATCTTTCATTGTTAACAGAATTGATGTAGAGGGGTCTGGCGAGACTGGTCAACGGGATGTTGAACCTGTTGATGAGAGAGGCCAAAATAAAATTTCCTGCAGATCCGGAATCCAAGAAGGCCATAGCAGAGAAGGAGAAGGTAGAAGAAGATATCCGCACAGGCACAGTAAGGCGTGGAGAAGCAGAGTTCACATCAAGAGCTGTCTCACCTTTGTGCGGAGTCGGCGTACGTCTTTCCAGGCGGGGAGGACGGATAGGACAATCCTTCAAGAAATGTTCGGTACCGGCACAGTACAGGCAAAGATTCTCCATGCGGCGTCGTGTCCTCTCTTGAGGTGTCAAGCGAGACCGGTCAACTTGCATAGCCTCCACGGTGGGAGGCACAGGAACGGATTGCAGAGGACCAGAGGAGAGAGGAGCCGTGGAGAGAAACCGCCTCGTGCGAACAAAGTCCATATCCTGGCGGAGCTCCTGACGCCTTTCGGAAAAACGCATGTCAATGCGGGTGGCAAGATGAATAAGTTCATGCAGGTTAGGAGGAATTTCTCGTGCGGCCAGCACATCTTTAATGTTACTGGATAGGCCTTTTTTAAAGGTCGCGCAGAGGGCCTCGTTATTCCAGGATAATTCGGAGGCAAGAGTACGGAATTGGATGGCGTACTCGCCAACAGAAGAATTACCCTGGACCAGGTTCAGCAGGGCAGTCTCAGCAGAAGAGGCTCGGGCAGGCTCCTCAAAGACACTTCGAATCTCCGTGAAGAAGGAGTGTACAGAGGCAGTGACAGGGTCATTGCGGTCCCAGAGCGGTGTGGCCCATGACAGAGCTTTCCCAGACAGAAGGCTGACTACGAAAGCCACCTTAGACCTTTCAGTAGGAAACTGGTCCGAAATCATCTCCAAGTGCAGGGAACATTGCGAAAGAAAGCCACGGCAAAACTTAGAGTCCCCATCAAATTTATCCGGCAAGGATAATCGAAGGCTGGAAGCGGCCACTCGCTGCGGAGGAGGTGCAGGAGCTGGCGGAGGAGAAGATTGCTGGAGCTGTGGTAATAGCTGCTGTAGCATCACGGTCAGTTGAGACAGCTGGTGGCCTTGTTGCGCTATCTGTTGCGACTGCTGGGCGACCACCGTGGTGAGGTCGGCGACAACTGGCAGCGGGACTTCAGCGGGATCCATCGCCGGATCTACTGTCACGATTCGGCTGGCTGGAGGTGGATCCTCTGTGCCAGAGAGGGATTGGCGTGGACCGTGTTGGTGGACCGGTTCTAAGTTGCTACTGGTATTCACCAGAGCTCGCCGCAAAGCGGGATGGTCTTGCAGCGGCGGTAGCAACCAGGTCGTATCCACCAGCAACGGCTCAACCTCTCTGACTGCTGAAGATAAGCGCGGTACAAGGGAGTAGACAAGAGCAAGGTCGGACGTAGCAGAAGGTCAGGGCAGGCAGCAAGGATCGTAGTCAGGGGCAACGGCAGGAGGTCTGGAACACAGGCTAGGAACACACAAGGGAATGCTTTCACTGGCACAATGGCAACAAGATCCGGCGAGGGAGTGCAGGGGAAGTGAGGTATAAGTAGGGAGTGCACAGGTGATAACACTGATTAGGCCTGCTGCGCCAATAAGTGGCGCAGTGATCCTTAAATTGCAGAGACCCGGCGCGCGCGCGCCCTAAGGAGCGGGGCCGCGCGCGCTGGGACAAGACGGACGGGGAACGGGTCAGGTACGGGAGCCGGGATGCGCATCGCGAGCGGGCGCCCCCTGCTTCGCGAATCGCATCCCGGCTGGGAGTGATATTGCAGCGCACCCGGTCAGCAGGTCTGACCGGGGCGCTGCGAATGAGAGGATGCTGCGAGTGCCCTGGGGAGGAGCGGGGACCCGGAGCGCTCGGCGTAACAAACCTGTAACCCTAATGAGTCCCTACTGAGTTGATCTAGATCTAGAATCCATAACCTGTAATGTTATTAATCTCCAAAAATGCATCCAGACCCCTTTTAAATTCTTTTACAGAGTTCACCATGACCACCTCTTCTGGCAGAGAATTCCACAGTCTCGCTGCTCTTACAGTAAAGAACCCCTGTCTGTGCTGGTGTAGAAGCCTTCTTTCCTGAAGACGTAGAGGATGCCCCCTTGTTATAGATACATTCCTGGGTATAAATAGATCATGGGAGAGATCTCTGTACTGCCCCCTGATATATTTATACATAGTTATTAGGTCACCCCTAAGCCTTCTTTTTTCTAAACGAAATAACCCCAATTCTGATAACCTTTCTGGGTACTGTAGTCCTTACATTCCCCGTATTACCCTGGTTGCCCGTCTTTCAACCCTCTCCAGCTCCACTATATCTTTCTTGTACACTAGTGCCCAGTACTGTACACAGTATTCTATGTGTGGTCTGACTAGTGATTTGTACAGCGGTAGAATAATTTCCTTGTTATGGGCATCTATGCCCCTATTGATGCACCCCATGATTTTATTTGCCTTGGCAGCAGCTTCCCGACACTGGTCACTACAGCTAAATTTACTATTAACTAAGACTCCCAAGTACTTTTCCACATCAGTCGTCCCAAGTGTATTCCCATTTAATACATAATCCCAGCCCGGATTTTTCTCCCCCATGTGCATTACTTTACATTTATCAGTGTTGAACCTAATCAGCCACTTCCCAGCCCAAACCTCCAAACTGTCCAGATCCATTTGTAACAGTGCACTGTCCTCTATAGTGTTTACCGCTTTACAGAGTTTAGTATCATCTGCAAAGATTGCTACTTTACTATTCAACCCCTCAACAACGTCATTAATTAATATATTAAATAGAACAGGACCCAAGACTGACCCCTGTGGTACCCCACTAGTTACAGTCATCCAATCAGAATAAGTACCATTAATAACCACCCTCTGTTTCCTATCACTGAGCCAGTTACTTACCCACTGGCACGCATTCTCTCCCAGCCCAATCCTTCTCATTTTATGCACTACCTTTTATGTGGCGCCATATCAAATGCTTTGGAAAAATCCAGATATACGACATACAGCAATTGCCCCTGGTCCAGCCTGGAGCTCACCTCCTCATAAAAGCTGATCAGGTTAGTTTGAAAGGACTGATTGTTACGCCGAGCGCTCCAGGTCCCTGCTCCTCCCCGGAGCGCTCACGGCGTCTCTCTCCCTGCAGCGCCCCGGTCAGACCCGCTGACCGGGAGCGCTGCACTGACATTGCCGGCGGGGATGCGATTCGCATAACGGGACGCGCCCGCTCGCGAATCGCACCCCAAGTCACTTACCCGTCCCGGTCCCCGGCTGTCATGTGCTGGCGGGCGCGCACCAGCTCTCTGAGACTTAAAGGGCCAGTGCACCAATGATTGGTGCCTGGCCCAATTAGCCTAATTAGCTTCCACCTGCTCCCTGGCTATAATACCTCACTTCCCCTGCACTCCCTTGCCGGATCTTGTTGCCTTGTGCCAGTGAAAGCGTTTAGTGTTGTCCAAGCCTGTGTTACCTGATCTCCTGCTATCCATATTGACTACGAACCTTGCCGCCTGCCCCGACCTTCTGCTACGTCTGACCTTGCCTCTGCCTAGTCCTTCTGTCCCACGCCTTCTCAGCAGTCAGCGAGGTTGAGATGTTGCTAGTGGATACGACCTGGTTGCTACCACCGCAGCAAGACCATCCCGCTTTGCGGCGGGCTCTGGTGAACACCAGTAGCCACTTAGAACCGGTCCACCGGCACGGTCCACGCCAATCCCTCGCTGACACAGTGGATCCACAACCTGTAAGCCGAATCGTGACACTGATCCCTCATAAAGCCATGCTGATATGGAGTCACACATTTATTTTTATCAAGATACTCCAAAATACTCCAAAATAGCATCCCTTAGAAAACCTTTTTAAATATTGGCACAACATTTGCCATGCGCCAGTCCTGGGGAACAGTCCCTGTTTCTATAGAGTCCCTGAATGATAGGGGTCTGTCTATTACTTTACTTAATTCCATTAGAACACGGGGTTGAATGCCATCTGGACCTGGCGATTTGTCTATTTTGATTTTTTGTAGGCGGCACTGTACTTCTTCCTGGGTTAGACAGGTGACCTGCACTGGGGAGTTTACCTTATCTCGCTGTATTTCTGGCATTTCATTTTCCTCTGTGAATACAGTGGAGACATAAAACATTTTTTTATGTTTTATATCAACCCTAGGACCACTTGATCAACAGAACAACAGAAAAAAGGAAATAGTAAACATTTTCTGTTGAAGGTGTTTCTTTTCTGAACCTGAAGAAAAGCTCTGTTAAAAGAAAATGACTTTAACCAGAATATTTGCTGAGACAATGATGTATTTTTTTCTATTTTTGGACAGCTGGCGTTAAGTATATTTTTAAACACGCAACATCTGTAGAACATATGCACAACAGGTTGCAATGCAACCCTCAAAGGCCCAGCTGTCTATTTAACAAATTATATAACAACCGATGAGGAATACTTCCATTTAGTATATTTTCAATTAACATATGGCACCATTATAGAAAATTAATAGCTAAAAGAGGTAAGAATAAACAATCTCACTGCCTAGCAGTAAGATTGTTCAAATGATACATATTCAGAACTGCGACTATTTCAAGTTCCCCATTGTGGCCCTGTCAATTTGACAGTGGACTACAGGTTGTCCTTTCTAGCAAACTATAGTATATGAATTAGACAACAACTGCAAGCTGTGTAAAGCAGCATGTAGCCAGTGTATGGTCCAGCAAGGAAGCAGCAGGCAATGTAAAAGACTCTAGGCTGTGCAGTTGTTCTATTTGAGGGCTATTTCTGCTACAGAAAATAATTCTAATTAAAAAAGACTTTATACAACCATTAAATAATTTTTGTGGTCATAATATATCGGTAGTTATATAGCTTAAAGGGGTACTCTGGAGTTTTTTTTTAAGTTGACTATGCTACAGGGGCTGTAAAGTTAGTGTAGTTGATAATATAGTGTCTGTACCTGTGTTTCATGGTGTGATTTTTGCCCCAAGGTTTATTTTTAACAGCCCCAAGGTTTATTTTTAACACCATACAAAATGAGGTTTTCCCAGGTTGCAGTGCGGCTTGAGACTTTGCATCACTAGTCAGATGATCAGATGGAGCCTATCTTTGCTTCAATGGGTGGAGTGACCACTTGGTCAGAGGAAGATCATTCTGTTTTTGCAACATCTGGAGGCACACTGGTCTGTTGCATTGAAAAGATCACAGGTGTGCTTCTATGGGTGGGATGGCTGATGTGTGGGAGGGAGAAAAGTGACCTCACACTTACAAACAAGGAATTTGTTTTTTTTTGTTTAAGGGAACAAACTTCAACAGTAAAAGAATAAGTGCGTCTGCTCATGCAGCCTTGTCCATTGGTCATCTCTTGTTCATGACTCATGGACAAGCCTGATGCCGCTGCAGGACTGGATAGTGTACCAGTAGTTAGGGGGACCCTTAGTGGTGGGATTTTCAGGGACCATTTTCTTTACGTAATGTTCAAAAACTATTTAAACAACAATATTTCACAAGGTCTTTAATTCTCATCAGTAACAGAACAGCATATTACATGTGAGGCTGCACCAGTGATTTAGAAAGCAGTTATATTATATTCAGTGTTCCTGGAGGGTGAGGAAATCTGCTGTAACCTGAAAAGGAGGCAAATTTGAAAATTATATATATATTTACAAATTATTATGCAAACTCTATTTAAGTGTCATAAAGATTAAATATTTTGTTTTTGAGTGTAACTCAGGGCTCTTTTGATCACTGAAAACAATCTCGGACACCTGTGATAATAAGATTGCCAGGTGAGCCCAATTTAAGGAAAAAGTACTAAAGGTGGGTGTTCCACATTATTAAGCAGAGCACCATCTTCAAGCAATATAGGGAAGAAAAAGGATCTCTCTGCTGCCGAAAAGAGTGAAATAGTTCAATGCCTTGGATGAGGTAAGAAAACATTAGATATTTCACGAAAGCCTGGTCATCACACTTTTAAGAGATTTGTGGCTGATTCAGAGCACAGACAAGTTTGGGCAGATAAAGGCACATTGAGGAAGATTTCTGCCAGATCCATGCAACGGATCAAGAGAACAGCTGCCTACTGATCTCCTGCTACGTCCCGACTATGCTACTTTGCCACCTGCCTTGACCTTCTGCTATCCTGACTACGAGCTGCCTTATCCCTCCTGTGCCTCGCATCTCCTCAGCCACTTGTGTGGTCAAGCCGTGCCAGGGGTAGTGACCTGGGTGCCACCTGCCGCAGCAAGTCCATCCCGCTTTGTGGCGGGCTCTGGTGAAAACCAGCAGCACCTTAGACTCCGCTACCTGGTACGGTCCGAGTCATCTGCCACACAGGTCCAGAGGATCCACATCCACTGGAGTTCCTGTCTTCTGAAACTTGAGTGTTCCAGCGGCATCTTTAATTCTGGGGGCACAGCAGCATTATTAATTCTGGGGGCACAGCTGCATCATTAATTCTGGGGGCACAGCGGTATCACTAATTTTGAGCGGCACAGCAGCATCACTAATTCTGGGGGCACAGCAGCATCATTAATTCTGGGAGCACAGCGGCATCACTAATTCTCGGAGCACAGCGGCATCACTAATTCTGGGGGCACAGTAGCATCACTAATTCTGGGGGCACAGTGGCATCATTAATTCTGCGGGCACAGCGGCATCATTAATTCTGCGAGCACATCGGCATCATTAATTCTGGGGGCACAGTGGCATCATTAATTCTGGGGGCACAGCAGCATTATTAATTCTGGGGGCACAGCAGCATCATTAATTCTGGGGGCACAGTGGCATCATTAAATTTGTACGGCACAGTGGTATCCCTAATTCTGGGGGCACAGCGGCATCACTAATTCTGGGGGCACAGCGGCATCCCTAATTCTGGGGGCACAGTGGCACCATTAATTCTGGGGGCACAGCGGCATCACTAATTCTTGGGGCACAGCAGCATCACTAATTCTTGGTGCACAGTAGCATCACTAATTCTGGGGGCACAGTGGCATCACTAATTCTGGGGGCACATCGGCATCATTAATTCTGGGGGCACAGCAGCATCATTAATTCTGGGGGCACAGCGGCATAACTAATTCTGGGGGCAAAGTAGCATCATTAATTTTGAGTAGCACAGCTGCATCACTAATTCTGGGAGCACAGCGGCATAACAAATTCTGGGGGCACAGCGGCATCACAAATTCTCGGGGCACTGCGGCATCACAAATTCTGGGGGCACAGCTGCATAACTAATTCTGGGGGCACAGTAGCATCATTAATTCTGGGGGCACAGTAGCATCATTAATTCTGGGGGCACAGCAGCATCATTAATTCTGGGGCACAGCATCATCATTAATTTTGTGCGGCACAGTGGCATCACTAATTCTGGAGGCACATCGGCATCACTAATTCTGGGGGCACAATGGCATCACTAAATCTGGGGGCACAGTAGCATCACTAATTCTGGAGGCACAGTGGCATCACTAATTCTGGGGGCATAGTGGCATCATTATTTCTTGGGGCACAGTGGCATCACTAATTCTGGGGGCACAGTAGCATCACTAATTCTGGGGGCACAGTAGCATCACTAATTCTGGGGGCACAGTGACATCACTAATTCTGGGGGCACAGTAGCATCACTAATTCTGGGGGCTCAGTGGCATCACTAATTCTGGGGCACAGTGGCATCGCTAAATCTGGGGGCACAGTGGTATCACTAATTCTAGGGCACAGTGGTATCACTAATTCTGGGGGAACAATGGCATCACTAGTTCTGTGGGCACAGTGGCATCATTAACTCTGGGAGCACAGCGGCATCATAAATTTTGTGTGGCACCCTTAATTCTGGGGGCATAGTGGCATAATTAATTCTGGGGGAACTGTGGTATAATTAATTCTGGGGGAACAGTGGCATCACTAATTCTGGGGGCACAGTAGCATCACTAATTCTGGGAGCACAGTGGTATCACTAATTCTTGGGGCACAATGGCATCACTAATTCTGGGGGCACAATGGCATCACTGATTATGGGGGCACAGCGGCATCATTAACTCTGGGGGAACAGCGGCATCACTAATTCTGGGGGCACAGCGGTATAACTAATTCTGGGGCAAAGTAGCATCACTGATTAAGGGGGCACAGTGGCATCATTAATTCTGGGGGCACAGCGGCATCATTAATTCTGGGGGCACAGTGGCATCCTTAATTCTGGCGGCATAGTGGCATAATTAATTCTGGGGGAACAGCAGCATAATTAATTCTGGGTGCACAGCGGTATCATTAATTTTGTGCGGCACAGCGGCATCACTATTTCTGGGGGCACAGTGGAATCATTAATTCTGGGGGCACAGCGGCATCACAAATTTTGGGGGCACAGTAGCATCCCTAATTCTGGGGGCACTGTGGCATCACTAATTCTGGGGACACAGCAGCATCATTAATTCTGGGGGCACAGCGGCATCATTAATTTTGTGCGGCAAAGCAGCATCAGTAATTCTGGGTGCACAGTGGCATCATACACTCTGGGGGCAAAGCAACATCACAAATTCTGGGGGCACAGTAGCATCATTCTGGGGGCACAGTGGCATGACTAATTCTGGGGGCACAACGGCATGACTAATTCTGGGGGCACAGTGGTATCACTAAATCTTGGGGGCTCAATGGCATCACTAATTCTGGGGGCACAATGGCATCACTAATTCTGGGGGCACAGTGGCATCATTAATTCTGGGGGCACAGCGTTATCATTAATTTTGAGTGGCACAGCGGCATCATTAATTCTGGGGGCACAGCGGCATTATTAATTCTGGGGGCACAGCAGCATCATTAATTCTGGGGGCACAGTGGCATCACTAATTCTGGGGGCATATCGGCATCATTAATTCTGCGGGCACAGCAGCATAATTAATTCTGGGGGTACAGCGGCATAACTAATTCTGCGGGCAAAGTAGCATCATTAATTTTGAACAGCACAGTGGCATCACTAATTCTGGGGGCACAGCTGCTTCACTAATTCTGGGAGCACAGCAGCATCACTAATTCTGGGGGCACAGTGGCATCATTAATTCTGGGGGCACAGTGGCATCATTATTTCTGGGGGCACAGCGGCATCACTAATTCTTGGGGCACAGCGGCATCACTAATTCTTGGGGCACAGCGGCATCACTAATTCTGGGTGCACAGTAGCATCACTAATTCTGGGGGCACAGTGAAAATCACTAATTCTGGGGGCACAATGGCATCACTAATTCTGGGGGCACAGCAGCATCATTAATTCTGGGGGCACAGTGGCATCACAAATTCTGGGGGCACAGTGGCATCACAAATTCTGGGGGCATAGTAGCATCACTAATTCTGGAGGCACAGCGGCATCATTAATTCTGGGGGCACAGCAGCATCATTAATTCTAGGGGCACAGTGGCATCATTAATTTTGTGCGGCACAGTGGCATCACTAATTCTGGAGGCACAACGGCATCACTAATTCTGGGGGCACAGCTGCATCACTAATTCTGGGGGCACAGTAGCATCCCTAATTCTGGGGGCACAGTGGCATCATTATTTCTGGGGGCACAGTGGCATCACTAATTCTGGGGGCACAGTATCATCACTAATTCTGGGGGCACAGCGGCATCACTAATTCTGGGGGCACAGTACCATCACTAATTCTGGGGCACAGTGGCATCACTAAATCTGGGGGCACAGTGGCATCACTATTTCTGTGGGCACAGTGGCATCACTAATTCTGGGGGCACAGTGGCATCACTAATTCTGAGGGCACAGTAGCATCACTAATTCTGGGGGCATAATGGCATCACTAATTCTGGGGGCACAGTGGCATCACTAATTCTGGGGGCACAGTGGCATCACTAATTCTGGGGGCACAGCGGCATCATTATTTTTGTGTGGCACACTTAATTCTGGGGGCATAGAGGCATAATTAATTCTGGGGGCACAGTGGCATCACTAATTCTGGTGGCACAGTAGCATCATTAATTCTGGGAGCACCGTGGTATCACTAATTCTGGGGGCACAATGGCATCACTAATTCTGGGGGCACAATGGCATCACTAATTATGGGGGTACAGCGGCATCATTAATTCTGGAGGAACAGCGGCATCACTAATTCTGGGGGCACAGCGGTATAACTAATTCTGGGGCGAAGTAGCATCACTGATTAAGGGGGCACAGTGGCATCATTAATTCTGGGGGCACAGCGGCATCATTAATTCTGGGGGCACAGTGGCATAATTAATTCTGGGGCACAGTGGCATCATTAATTTTGTGCGGCACAGTGGCATCCTTAATTCTTGCGGCATAGTGGCATAATTAATTCTGGGGGCACAGCGGCATTATTATTTCTGGGGGCACAGCGGTATCATTAATTTTGTGTGGCACAGCGGCATCACTATTTCTGGTGGCACAGTGGCATCATTAATTCTGGGGAACAGCGGCATCACAAATTTTGGGGGCACAGTAGCATCACTAATTCTGGGGGCACTGTGGCATCACTAATTTTGGGGGCACATCGGCATCACTAATTCTGGGGGCACAGTAGCATCATTAATTCTGGGGGCACAGCGGCATCATTAATTTTGTGCGGCAAAGCAGCATCACTAATTCTGGGGGCACAGTGGCATCATTCATTCTGGGGGCACAGCAACATCACAAATTCTGGGGGCACAGTAGCATCACTAATTCTGGGGGCACAATGGCATCACTAATTCTGTGGGCACATTGGCATCACTAATTCTGGGGGCACAGTAGCATCATTAATTCTGGGGGCACAGCTGCATAATTAATTCTGGGGGCACAGCGGCATTATTAATTCTGGGGGCACAGCAGCATCATTAATTCTGGGGGCACAGCGGCATCATTAAATTTGTACGGCACAGTGGTATCACTAATTCTGGGGGCACAGCGGCATCACTAATTCTGGGGGCACAGCTGCATCACTAATTCTGGGAGCACAGTAGCATCACTAATTCTGGGGGCACAGTGGCATCACTAATTCTGGGGGCACAGTGGCATCAATATTTCTGGGGGCACAGCGGCATCACTAATTCTTGGGACACAGCGGCATCACTTATTCTGGGTGCACAGTAGCATCACTAATTCTGGGGGCACTGTATCATCACTAATTCTGGGGGCACAGCGGCATCACTAATTCTGGAGGCACAATAGCACCACTAATTCTAGGGGCACAGTGGCATCACTAATTCTGGGGGCACAGTGGCATCACTAATTCTGGGGGCACAGTAGCATCACGAATTCTGGGGGCACAGTGACATCACTAATTCTGGGGGCACAGTGGCATCACTAATTTTGGGTGCACAGCAGCATCACTAATTCTGGGGCCACAGTGACATCACTAATTCTGGGGGCACAGCGGCATCACTAATTCTGGGGGCACAATAGCACCACTAATTCTAGGGGCACAGTGGCATCACTAATTCTGGGGGCACAGTGGCATCACTAATTCTGGGGGCACATCGGCATCATTAATTCTGGGGACACAGCAGCATCATTAATTCTGGGGGCACAGCAGCATCATTAATTCTGGGGGCACAGCGGCATAACTAATTCTGGGGGCAAAGTAGCATCATTAATTTTGAGCAGCACAGCGGCATCATTAATTCTGGGGGCACAGCGGCATAACTAATTCTGGGGGCACAGCGGCATAACTAATTCTGGGGGCACAGTAGCATCACTAATTCTGGGGGCACAGTGGCGTCACTAATTCTTTGGGCACAGTGGCATCACTAATTCTGGGGGCACAGTAGCATCACGAATTCTGGGGGCACAGTGACATCACTAATTCTGGGGGCACAGCGGCATCACTAATTTTGGGTGCACAGCAGCATCACTAATTCTGGGGCCACAGTGACATCACTAATTCTGGGGGCACAGCGGCATCACTAATTCTGGGGGCACAATAGCACCACTAATTCTAGGGGCACAGTGGCATCACTAATTCTGGGGGCACAGTGGCATCACTAATTCTGGGGGCACATCGGCATCATTAATTCTGGGGACACAGCAGCATCATTAATTCTGGGGGCACAGAGGCATAACTAATTCTGGGAGCACAGCGGCATCATTGATTCTGGGGGCACAGCAGCAGCATTAATTCTGGGGGCACAGCTGCATCATTAATTCTGGGAGCACAGCGGCATCATTGATTCTGGGGGCACAGAGGCATTATTAATTCTGGGGCAGAGCAGCATCATTAATTCTGGGGGCACAGTGGCATCATTAAATTTGTACGGCACAGTGGTATCACTAATTCTGGGGGCACAGTGATATCACTAATTCTGGGGGCACAGCGGCATCACTAATTCTGGGGGCACAATAGCACCACTAATTTTAGGGGCACAGTGGCATCACTAATTCTGGGGGCACATCGGCATCACTAATTCTGGGGGCACATCGGCATCATTTATTCTGGGGGCACAGCAGCATCATTAATTCTGGCGGCACAGCGGCATAACTAATTCTGGGGGCACAGCAGCATCACTAATTCTGGGGGCAAAGTAGCATCATTAATTTTGAGCAGCACAGCGGCATCACTAATTCTGGGGGCACAGCAGCATCACTAATTCTGGGGGCACAGCTGCATCACTAATTCTGGGGGCACAGTAGCATCACTAATTCTGGGGGCACAGTGGCATCACTAATTATGGGGGCATAGTGGCATCATTATTTCTGGGGGCACAGTGGCATCACTAATTCTGGGGGCACAGTAGCATCACGAATTCTGGGGGCACAGTGACATCACTAATTCTGGGGGCACAGCGGCATCACTAATTTTGGGGGAACAGTAACATCACTAATTCTGGGGGCTCAGTGGCATCACTAATTCTTGGGGCACCACGGCATAACTAATTCTGGGGGCAAAGTAGCATCATTAATTTTCAGCAGCACAGAGGCATCACTAATTCTGGAGGCACAGCAGCATCATTAATTCTGGGGGCACAGTGGCATCACAAATTCTGGGGGCACAGCGGCATCATTAATTCTGGGGGCACAGCAGCATCACTAATTCTGGGGGCACAGCAGCATCACTAATTCTGGGGGCACAGCTGCATCACTAATTCTGGGGGCACAGTAGCATCACTAATTCTGGGGGCACAGTGGCATCACTAATTCTGGGGGCATAGTGGCATCATTATTTCTGGGGGCACAGTTGCATCACTAATTCTTGGGGCACAGTGGCATCACTAATTCTGGGTGCACAGTAGCATCACAAATTCTGGGGGCACAGTGACATCACTAATTCTGGGGGCACAGCGGCATCATTAATTCTGGGAGCACAGTAGCATCACTAATTCTGGGGGCTCAGTGGCATCACTAATTATTGGGGCACCACGGCATAACTAATTCTGTGGGCAAAGTAGCATCATTAATTTTGAGCAGCACAGTGGCATCACTAATTCTGGGGGCACAGCAGCATCACTAATTCTGGGGGCACAGCGGCATAACTAATTCTGGGGGCACAGTAGCATCACTAATTCTGGGGGCACAGTGGCATCATTAATTCTGGAGGCACGGCGGCATCATTAATTCTGGGGAAAAAGCAGCATCATCAATTCTGGGGGCACAGTGGCATCATTAATTTTGTATGGCACAGTGGTATCACTAATTCTGGGGGCACAGCGGCATCACTAATTCTGGGGGCACAGATGCATCACTAATTCTGGGGGCACAGTAGTATCATTAATTCTGGGGGCACAGTGGCATCATTAATTCTGGGGGCACATCGCAATCATTAATTCTGGGGGCACAGTGGCATCAAAAATTCTGGGGGCACAGTGGCATAATTAATTCTGGGGGCAAAGTAGCATCATTAATTTTGAGCAGCACAGCGGCATCACTAATTCTGGGGGCACAGCAGCATCATTAAAGGACAACTGCAGTGGTAGGACACTTATCCCCTATCCACAGGATAGGGGATAAGTGTTTGATTGCTGGGGATCCGACCGCTGGGACCCCCCTCGATCTCCCTAACGGGGCACCGCCATTAGTGCTCATGGTGACGTAGCGTTGACCTAGAGGTCGACGGAGACGCCCCGTCCCCATGCAGTTCTATGGGGGAGACGGGGAAGCACGAACACTGCCTCCCCGCCTCTCCCATAGAGATATATGGAGGAGGCTTGCCGGCTGAAACGTCATGCTGCAGCTGGCACGCCCCCTGCACGGGACAGCTGCGGCCCCGTACAGGAGATCACAGGGGGTCCCAGCGGTCGGACCCCCTGCGATCAAACACTTATCCCCTATCCTGTGGATAGGGGATAAGTGTAAATCATGCTGCAGATGTTTTTTAATTCTGGGGGCACAGCGGCATCACAAATTCTGGGGGCACAGCGGCATAGCTAATTCTCGGGGCACAGTAGCATCTCTAATTCTGGAGGCACAGTGGCATCATTAATTCTGGGGGCACAGAGGCATAATAAATTCTGGGGGCACAGAGGCATCATTAATTCTAGGGGCACAGCAGCATCATTAGTTCTGGGGGCAAAGCAACATCACTAATTCTGGGGGCACAGCAGCATCACTAATTCTGGGGGAAAGCTGCATCACTAATTCTGGGGGCACAGCTGCATCACTAATTCTGGGACCACAGCGGCATCACTAATTCTTGGGGAACAGCGGCATAACTAATTCTGGGGGCAAAGTAGCATCATTAATTTTGAGCAGCACCGCGGTATCACTAATTCTGGGGGCACAGCAGCATCACTAATTCTGGGGGTACAGCTGCATCACTAATTCTGGGGGCACAGTGGCATCATTAATTCTGGGGGCACAGTGGCATCCTTAATTCTGGAGGCACAGCAGCATAATTAATTCTGGGGGCACAGCGGCATCATTAATTCTGGGGGCACAGCAGCATCATTAATTCTGGGGGCACAGTGGCATCATTAATTTTGTACGGCACAGTGGTATAATTAATTCTGGGGGCACAGCGGCATCACTTATTCTGGGGGCACAGCTTCATCACTAATTCTGGGGGAACAGTGGCATCACTAATTCTGGGGGCACAGTGGCATCACTAATTCTGGGGGCACAGTGGCATCACTAATTCTGGGGGCACAGTGGCATCGCTAATTTTGGGGGCACATCGGCATCATTAATTCTGGGGGCACAGCAGCATCATTAATTCTGGGGGCACAGCGGCATAACTAATTCTGAGGGCAAAGTAGCATCATTAATTTTGAGCAGCACAGCGGCATCACTAATTCTGGGGGCACAGCAGCATCATTAATTCTGGGGGCACAGCGGCATCACAAATTCTGGGGGCACAGTGGCATAGCTAATTCTGGGGGCACAGTAGCATCACTAATTCTGGAGGCACAGTGGCATAATTAATTCTGGTGGCACAGCGGCATCATTAATTCTGGGGGCACAGCATCATTAATTCTAGGGGCACAGCGGCATCATTTATTCTGGGGGCATAGCAGCATCATTCATTCTGGGGGCACAGTGGCATCATTAATTTTGTGCGGTACAATGGCATCACTAATTCTGGAGGCACAGCTGCATCACTAATTCTGGGGGCACAGTAGCATCACTAATTCTGGGGGCACAGTGGCATCATTATTTCTGGAGGGCACAGTGGCATCACTAATTCTTGGGGCACAGTGGCATCACTAATTCTGGGGGCACATTAGCATCACTAATTCTGGGGGCACAGTGGCATCACTAATTCTGGGGGCACAGTAGCATCACTTATTCTGGGGGCTCAGTGGCATCACTAATTCTTGGCACAGTGGCGTCACTAATTCCGGGGGAACAGTGGTATCACTAATTCTGGGGGCACAGTGTTATCACTAATTCTGGGGGCACAGTGGTATCTCTAATTATGGGGGCACAATGGCATCACTAATTCTGGGGGCACTGTGGCATCACTAATTCTGGGGGCACAGTGGCATCACTAATTCTGTGGGCACAGTGGCATCACTAATTCTGGGGGCACAGTGGCATCACTAATTCTGGGGGCACAGTGGCATCACTAATTCTGGGGGCACAGTGGCATCATTCATTTTGTGTGGCACAGTGGCATCCTTAATTCTGAGAGCATAGTGGCATCATTTATTCTGGGGGAACAGTGGTATAATTAATTCTGGGGGTTCAGTGGCATCACTTATTCTGGGGGCACAGTAGCATCACTAATTCTGGGAGCACAGTGGTATCACTAATTCTGGGGGCACAATGGCATCACTAATTCTGGGGGCACAATGGTATAACTAATTCTGGGAGCACAGTGGCATCACTAATTCTGGGAGCACAGCGGCATCATTAATTTTGTGCGGCCCAGTGGCATCCTCAATTCTGACGGCATAGTGGCATAATTAATTCTGGGGGGCACAGCGGCATAATTCATTCTGGGGGCACAGCAGTATCATTATGTGCGGCACAGCGGCATCACTATTTCTGGGGTCACAGTGGCATCATTAATTCTGGGGGCACAACGGCATCACTAATTCTGGGGGCACAGTGGCATCATTAATTGTGGGGGCACAGCGGCATCACTAATTCTGGGGGCACAGCGGCATCACTAATTCTGGGGGCACAGTGGCATCATTAATTCTGGGGGCACAGCGGCATCACTAATTCTGGGGGTACAGTGGGATAACTAATTCTGGGGCAAAGTAGCATCACTAATTCAGGGGGCACAATGGCATCATTAATTCTGTGGGCACAGAGGCATTATTAATCCTGGGGTTATACAGAGGCATCATTAATTCTGGGGGCACAGCGACATCACAAATTCTGGGGGGCACAGCGGCATCACTAATTCTGAGGGCACAGCAGTATCACTAATTCTGGGGGCACAGCGGCATCACTAATTCTGAGGGCACAGCAGTATCACTAATTCTGGGTGCACAGTGGCATCACCAGGGGCGTACCTAGAGCATTTGGCACCCGGGGTGGACCCTTTGTTTGGCAACCCCCCCCCCCCCCCCGCACACACACACACACACACACACACGCACCTTCCCTTAATTACACCCCCTCCCTCCCCCCAGGAGCGGACTGACAACACTCGGGGCCCCCGGACCAAAAAAAGGCAAGGGCCCCTTCTACGCTCTGCAGCTCGTCAATCTTCTGCCACGCTCCTATTTCACTCAAATCCCACACACAATAAACTAAAATTTATATATATAAGAAACACTTTAACGTAGGTAAATTTCTATGACCAATAACACTGGTATACAAGGAGTAAATATATACCACCACACAATAACTGGATAATACCGCCATGCTGTACTGAATAAAACCACTATACACAGACCAGTATACTATAAAGGATCTGTATACAATATAAGTGATTATATACAGGACCATATGGCGGTAGATATCAGCTGTACACAGGATGTGTATACCATATAAGAGATTACAGCTACATTTTGGGACTCACAATTACGTCTTTTCTGATCAGCGGCGTCCTCTTTCCTTTTCTTCTCTGTCCGGATAAGACCGCCATGTGAATCTCTTAACATCTGCAGGAAAAACATGTCAGACTCTGCATATATTCAGTGCCCTCCTCTACACAATCTTCCCATCTATAGGCCCACAAACTGTAATAATGCCCTCCTTGGTGTCCTGCATAGTAAAAGGGCAGGTAAGTAGGTAGCCAGGTAACCCCCTCTTTCCCATAGGTATATGCAGAGTTACACCCCCCCCCCTCTTTCCCATAGGTATATGCAGAGTTACACCCCCCCTCTTTCCCATAGGTATATGCAGAGCTAAACCCCCCACCCCCTCTTCCCCATAGGTATATGCAGAGCTACACCCCCCCTCTTTCCCATAGGTATATGCAGAGCTACAACCCCCCTCTTTCCCATAGGTATATCTATATAAAAAATTTTGGGCTGCACGATGTGAATTTTCCCCCATACCGCAATACCGGTTGGGCCCCTCCCCCTCGGGAATGTATTATCAGCCTAGCACAGCGCTGTCCTCAAATCGGGGAACTAATCCTATGTTACCCGCCAGCACTGTTCTGCTCCCCCAATTAATGATCAGCCCAGCTGGGTACTACTCACATATGTCAAGCACTGCCCTCCTCCTCTTTGTTGGGGGCCGCCGGGCGCTGGAACTCTATACTGTACGCCAGTGGTCTCCAACCTGCAGACCTCCAGATGTTGCAAAACTACAACTCCCAGCATTCCAGGACAGCTGGCGATGGAACTCTCTGTACGCCAGTGGTCTCCAACCTGCGGACCTCCAGTTGTTGCAAAACTACAACTCCCAGCAGTTGTAGTTTTGCAACAGAACAGTGCTATACTGCTGTACGCTGTTTTGCAACAGAACAGTGCTATACTGCTGTACGCTGTATACCTATGCCTGGGCGGCAAAAGATACAGAAAATAAACTTAACTGTATACCTATGCCTGGGCTGCAAAAGATACAGAAAATAAACTTAACTCACCCCCGTCGGCCGCACGCTGGGGACGGGAACGCGTGCGGCCAACGTGGGTGAGTTAAGTTTATTTTCTGTATCTTTTGCAGCCCAGGCATAGATATACAGCGTACAGCAGTGGTCTCAAACCTGCGGACCTCCAGCTATTGCAAAACTACAACTCCCAGCATGCCCGGACAGCCGTTGTCTGGGCATGCTGGGAGTTGTAGTTTTGCAACAACTGGAGGTCCGCAGGTTGGAGACCACTGGCGTACAGAGAGTTCCATTGCCGGCTGTCCGGGAATGCTGGGTGTTGTAGTTTTGCAACAACTGGACTTCCGCAGGTTGGAGACCACTGGCGTACAGTGAGTTCCATCACCGGCGGCCCCCAACAAAGAGGAGGAAAGCAGTGCTTGACATATGTGAGTAGTACCCCGCTGGGCTGATCATTAATTGGGGGAGCAGAACAGCGCTGGTGGGTCACATGATTTTTTTGGGGGGAATACCGTTATATACCGTGGAACCGCCGTAAGTTAAAAAAAATACTGTGATACACATATATGGTCATACCGCCCAGCCCTAGGTATATGCAGAGCACCCCCCTTCTCCCCCCCTTCCCTATAGGTATATGCAGAGCACCCCCCTCCCCCCTTCCCTATAGGTATATGCAGAGCACCCCCCTCTCCCCCCTTCCCTATAGGTATATGCAGAGCACCCCACCCTCCCCCCCTTCCCTATAGGTAAATTCAGAGCCCCCCTCTCCCCTATAGGTAAATGCAGAGCACCCCCCTCTCCCCCCTTCCCTATAGGTAAATGCAGAGCACCCCCCTTCCCTACAGGTAAATGCAGAGCACCCCCCCCCTCCCCTATAGGTAAATGCAGAGCACCCCCCCTCTCCCCCTTCCCTATAGGTAAATGTAGAGCACCCCCCTCTCCCCCCCTTCCCTATAGGTAAATGCAGAGCACCCCCCCTCTCCCCCCTTCCCTATAGGTAAATGCAGAGCACCCCCCCTTCCCTATAGGTAAATGCAGAGCACACCCCCCCCCCCTTCCCTGTAGGTATATGCAGAGAAAAAAAAGGATGCTCACCTGATATCCCACGCAGCGATCTCCTCAGCTGCAGGGCCCGTGTCTTCTCCCCTCCACAGTACAGGCGCCGATGAGTGCTGTGTGTGCTGCGTGGGGGCGGAGGTTACGTCTCCTCTGTGTAGCTGCAGATGCGGCTCACACAGAGGGGACGCCTTCTCCTGTATGTGCGTGTATCGCGCATACAGGAGAATGTAGCGCTTACTGCTGGGGATCTGGGACGAGTATCCTGGACCTCAGCAGCGGCGGCGGCGGGTCAGTCCGCCCCTGGCACCCCCCTTGAGAGTGGCACCCGGGGCGGGCCGCCCCCCCCCCTTGGTACGCCACTGGGCATCACTAATTCTGGGGGCACAGTGGCATCATTAATTCTGGGGGCACAGCGGCATCACTGATTCTGGGGGCACAGCTCCATCACTAATTTTGGGGGCACAGTAGCATCCCTAATTCTGGGGGCACAACGGCATCACTAATTCTGGGGGCAAATTATCATCACTAATTCTAGGGCACAGTGGCTTCCTTAATTCTGGGGGCACAGCGGCATCATTAATTTTGTGCGGCAAAGCAGCATCACTAATTCTGGGGGCACAGGGGCATCATTCATTCTGGGGGCACAGCGGCATCACTAATTCTGGGGGCACAGTAGCATCACTAATTCTAGGGCACAGAGGAATCACTAACTCTGGGGGCACAATGGCATCACTAATTCTGGGGGCACAATGGCATCACTAATTTTGGGGGCACAGTGGCATCACTAATTTTGGGGGCACAGTGGCATCACTAATTCTGGGGGCACAGCTTCTGCCTTCCTTAAGAAGATAGACAAGAAGGTTTTAGTTACTCAAGTGGAGGTGAAAGAGAATAAGCGGGACAAATTTATGCGTGACAAGCAAGATTATGATCATAATAAGGCATTCTCAAAAATTGATAATAGACAAAGAGAAATGGAAATGTGATTTTAAATGAAATGTAAAATTGTTGTTGAAAATAAAGATATATAAACTATAAAAAAAAATAAAAAAATAAATAAAAAAAAGGGCTTCACCTGGAATGCTAGACGAGTTAGTAAAACACGCAAGAAGCAGCTTAAGAAATCGTCAGGCTCTGCTAACAAATCTAAGAATAAGTCCCCAGACTTTTGGACTACAGAGTCGCACACTAGCGCATCTAATGATAATGCAGCAGAGAGTAATAGAGAGCAACCAGTGAATGCTACCCCTTTAGGAGACGCACACAGAGGGGGGGGGGGAGAAGAAAGAAGAAGAGAACCCGACTTGTGGAGGAAACGCAAGGGAGTGAGCTGGAAAGACTAGCTCCCCCTATTAATGTCATTAATACCACAGATGTGGTTCTACCTGGTGATGTCGTGACTATTCGTTCTAAAGGCTCTAATTTCGGATTAAACGATGAGTTTGATGCAGTTCTATTTGAAGTAGATCTTTTTAAGTCCTTGAGGAAAATTAATTTATACAAATTTTTCAACAGAGTAGATGCTACTCCATCCACGGTCACAGATGTTGGGGAGGGTGAGAAACCTAGCAAAATATGTCCTCTGGGGTTTAGCCTTGTAGAGAACTTTACTTCCTCTGCTAATGAGTTGGTAGAGCTGTTAGCTGGCTTAGCCAGCAATCCGGGTCCAGATAGCGATGGAGTTACGACAGACATGGCCCCCTTTAAGGGAGGTAATCAGTCTGTTTTTTTCTCCCACAGTTACCCCTGGCAGCTCTATAGACCTTTTTAATAGAGCAGAAGTTAAAGAGGTCTTTGATCTATCCCCCCAGTAGTTCCAATCTGTCTGCTAAGGAACAAGCGGCTTTGAAGGGGCTTAAGAGTAGACCTGATCTTAGAATTGGCAAGGTGGATAAAGGAGGAGGCACAGTAGTTTTATCTTCCTCTTATTATGAAGAGGAAGCTTCACATCTTTTGATTAATATAACAGTATATGCTCCTCTCAAATCTAATCCCACTGCTAAAATTCTGGATCAGCTATGCTCTTTCCTTCAGATTCAGGTTGAGAAGGGTATTCTGTCTAAAAAGACAGCCGAAAAATTACTTTCTGCCTTTCCATAATTCCCCAAATGGTACTTTCTTCCGAAAGTCCACAAGTCACAGAGCCGACCCCCTGGACACCCTATTGTGGCGGGGATCGGCACTGTGACTGAACCTCTGTCCCAATATATTGATTGGAGTTTGAGACCCCTGCTTGACAGTGTACCTACTTACCTCAAGGACACAAATCCTCTTTTGCAACATCTTTCTTCATTTGACTGGCAGCCTGGTTTCCATCTAGCCTCTATAGATGTTGAGAGCCTGTACACCCGCATGCCACAAGATGCGGGTGTACAGGCTATCAAAGATTTCCTCTCTCATACAGAAAATTCCCCTGATTTGAATGAGTTTATCTGTGAGTCCCTGTGGCTGATTCTAAACAACAACACATTCACCTATAATGGTGGGTGGTACAAACAGATAGGAGGAACAGTCATGGGGACTCTGGTCTCATGCACTTACGCAAACTTGTTCCTCTCAATTTTTGAGAGGAGGTTTGTATTCTCTAATAAAAAAAACCCTATTGCAGCAATATAAAACTCCTATTGCGCTATGTGGACGATATTCTGGTCGTCTGGGAGGGAGGTGAGGACCTGTTCTATAAATTTGTTGAATATCTCAACATGTCAAATGATATGAACATGTTCTTCACCTCCCTCTTTGGGGATTACGAAATCGATTTTCTGGATGTAAAAATCCAGATCCAACAAGGTAGGCTAGTAACGTCCGGCTACAGAAAATCAATTGCAAAAAGTTCCATCCTTCACTTTAACAGCTCGCACCTGTTACATGTCCGTAGAGGCATCCCTTATAGCCAGTTTTTGCGGCTTAAGAGGATTAACAGCGACAGTAACAGCTACTATATGCAGGCTGAAGAACTGAAGGACAGGTTTTTACATCGTGGATATCCTAAAGACCTTATTAATCATTGCTTTGAGATAGCGGAAAAAATAGATAGATCATCTTTGTTGAGAACAAGAAAAAGGGAGAACACATCTTCTAAACAACAGCGCTTTACCTTTGCCTTCGCAAATAGCAACATGAATGAAACCATCAGTGCTGCGATCAGATGCAATTGGTATATGCTACAGAGAGACCCCATATTAGGAAAAGTAGCCACCAGCCCACCTCTTATTACTTTTACAAAAAGCACCACGTTAGGAGACATTTTCAGAAGAAATGCAAGACATTGTGAGGGAGAGGAATAGGAATTGGTTGGCAGGCAGTCTTCAAAAGGGTAAATTTGCATGTAAGCATTGCTCTTTTTGCACCTTAAACCTAACAAGTAGACATATTTCTGTAGATGGCTATTGTCATGTAGTGAATCAATTTATTACTTGCAGAACTTCGTATCTTGTGTATATTTTACTGTGCCCTTGTGGATTCGTTTATGTGGGTAAAACTATTAGTAGTATTTTCATACATGTCAGGGAACATCTTAGATCCATTCAACCCGGAAAAGGTGCTCCGAGACTTATTTCCCACATAAACGAATCCCATGGTGGCGATGGTATAGTCTTAAAGTTTGCTTGACTGTAAAAAGTGGAGTTTCCTAAAAGTGGAGGGGATAGGCACAAAATGCTGCTTCAATGTGAAGCACGCTGGATGCTCAGGTCTGGGACCAGCCGGTCTAAATGACGGGAATGATCTCAGTACATTCCTGTGATTGGTTTTTACTTCAATTTGTACTGCCATTTGTATTTGTGCAGACATTTCCATGGTAACCCTGTGATTGTCTATTTAATATGTACCTGTGAGCGGCGGCACAGATCGGCAGCCTGAAGAAGTGCGCTTTGTGCACAGGAAACAGCTTGCTGCGAGGTCGCTCCTCTGCGTCTACCCGCCCATGTGTGTACCGACTTCTGAATTAAGTATTCTGCTATCAGGTTTCCAGGGTGAGTGCATTCTTTCATTCATCACTTCTCTTCTGCTGCATTTGCAGCAGTATTATATTCAGGGGTACAGTGTGTGGTAGTTTTATATTCAGAGGGTACAGTGTGTGGTAGTATTATATTCTGAAGGTAAAGTGTGCGGCAGTATTATATTCCGGGGGTACAGTGTGTGGCTAGTATTATATTCTGAAGGTACAGTGTGCGGCATTATTATTTTCAGAGGGTACAGTGTGCGGCAGTATTATATTCAGGGGGTACAGTGTGTGGTATTATTATATTCAGGGGTACAGTGTGTGGCAGTATTATAATCTGGGGGTGCAGTGTGTGTGTACACCTGAATATAATACTACCACACACACTGCACCCCCTGATTATAATACTGCTGCACACTGTACCCCTGAATATAATGCTGCCACACACTGTACACCTGAATATAATACTACCAGTGTGTGGCAGTATTATATTCAGGGGTACAGTGTGCGGTAGTATTCAGGTCATACATTCTCCATACTTCAGTTACTTGTTTGGCACTGAGGCCGCTATTTGTGAAGAGGCCTTAGCAGACCTGGATAAGTGAACCCTCACTAAAAATAATTGAGTACCCCTGGAGTAGTGGATGGTTGATGGACGGCCACCCTGTTCCAACAAGGCTGCGACATCAGCAAGGCAGTGGTGGAGTCATGTTTTGGGCCGGAATCATGGGAAGAGAGCTTGTCGGCCCCTTTAGGGTTCCCGAAGGTGTAAAGATGACCTCTGTAAAGTATGTGAAGTTTCTGTCTGACCACTTTCTTCCCTGGTACAGAAGGAAGAACTATACTTTCCATAATAAAATCATCTTCATGCATGACAATGCCCCATCTTATGCTGCAAAGAATACCTCTGCATCAATGGCTGCTATGGGGTTAAAAGGAGAGAAAGTTATGGTGTGGCCTCCATCCTCCCCTGACCTCAATCCTATTGAGAACCTTTAGAGCATCCTCAAGCAAAAGATCTATAAGGCTTGGAGGCAGTTTACATCCAAACAGCAGCTCTGGGAGGCTATTCAAACAAATTCAAGCAGAAACTGTCCTAAAACTCACAAGTTCAATGGATGCAAGACTTGTGAAGCTGCTATCAAATAAGGGGTCCTATGTTAAAATGTAAAGTGACCTGTTAAAATGTTTAAAAAGTTAAAATGTTGTTAAAAGTTTGATTGAAATAGCTTTTGATTTCAGTAAATATGCTGCAAACACAACAAATGACAATTTTCAGTTCTTTACAACCTATAAAGTGTTTTGAAACTTACTGTGCTTAATAATTTGGAATCACTTACTGTGCGTAATAAGTTTTTTATGTTTAAAAAAAATACTGTTATCATTAGGAGGTTTGTTCAATAAAATTTGGATTGTACTCTTAATAGTTGATAACATGAGAATTATGGCGACTGTTATTTACATCAATTATTTAGGTAAATGAGAAAAAAATATTTTTCATAATAATATGGAACAGGGTGAATATAGTGAGGGAAATACCCTTTAATGACGCAGAACGTATATTTACATTCTGCGCAGGCTCTCGCTATTTAACGGTTCGGTCCCGGAATCTAACAATAGCCGGGACCCGTGGCTAATACTGGATATCACTGATCGCAGTGATGCCCAGTATTAACCTTTCAGACGATCAAAGTTGATCACCGTGTCTAAAGTTAAAAAAAAGCTTTCCCGGAAGCTCAGTCGAGCTGATCGGGACCACTGCAGTGAAACACGAGTAGGATCCCTAAATGCCTCCTCATTGCCCGGTCGTCGATTCACTGCTCCATGCCTGAGATCCAGGCAGGAGCAGTGGAGCACAGATAACACTGGTTAATAGCATTGATCAGTGTCTGCAATCAATGTACTGCATGTTATAGTCCCCTATGGGGGCTATCACATTGCAAAAAACACACGTAAAAAAAATTACAAAGTCCAAAATAGTGTATTATTATTATACCATAAAAATGAATAAAAAGCGATCAAAAAGTCCGATCAAAACAAAAATGGTACAGCAAAAAACTTCAGATCAACGAACAAAAAAAGATCTGCTTCCCTGGGATCCTCGCTCTCTGTCGCCGCCATCACGTCACTACGCACGCCACTCCTATTGGATGAAGGGATAGTGTGCGCGGCAACGTGATGACGCCGAAAAGAGAGCGCCGGCGATGCAGGGGATCCCGAAGAGGATGCTCCAGAGCCCCGAGGACAGGTGAGTGATCATCGCCGCAGCACACGGGGCACCGTAAACGGCCATCCGGTGACAGCTGAAGCAGTCTGCGCTGCCAGATAGCAGTTTATGCGATGGCCCCGACATACAAAAGCATTGTATGTTGATGCTGCCTTCAACATGCGATGGCCTCTGAGAGGCCATCGCATGTTGAAATTATCGTATGTCGGGGCCATCATAGATCGGGGGGTCACTGTAGTTATGATTCTTTCCAAAAGTAAAACAAAATCAAACCTATATAAATAGGGTATCATTTTAATCATATGGACCTACAGAATAAAGATAAGGTGTCATTTTTACCGAAAAATGCACTGTGTAGAAACGGAAGCCTCAAAAATTTACAAAATGGATTTTTTTTTTCAATTTTGTCCCATAAATATTTTTTTTTTCGGTTTCGCCATAGACTTTTGGGTAAAAATTACTGATATCATTACAAAGTAGAATTGGAGATTAAAAAAACAAGCCATCCCATGGGTCTGTATGTGCAAAATTGAAAGGGTTATGATTTTTAAAAAGTAAGGAGGAAAAAACAAAAGTGCATTAAGAGTCATTAAGGGGTTAAAGGGTGTTTTCCACCGGATTTGCCCTTCAAGTTGCGCCCATTTCTCCTTCCTTCTTATACATTTCTTTAAAGTAAATCCAACAGAAGAAACAGTATTTCTGGTCCTTTGTGGATAGAGATGACTAGAGATGAGCGATTTTTTTGAAAAATTAGATTCGGCCAATTTGCCGAAAAAATTTGGTTTGGTCCGAATTTATTCTTGGCGAATTGCTATTAAAAACTGGCCTACAGAGAGGCTCAATAGGGGTGTAGAACACTTTGCCTTGTCCTAACACGCATAGGGAGTGTGCTGTTTTAGTGAAATAATACTGTTATTCAGTATGGCATGCAGTTTACAGGCATCGCAATTAGAATCACTGCCGCAGAGCGTCTGGATGTGACAGATTTTTTATGTAATTTTTATTTAATTTAATTTGAATTTCTTAAAAATTTTTGATTACCCATTCTGGTGAGCATCAAGTAGGGGTCCTCCGCCTGGCGAGATACCACCTGTTCCAGCCCCTGCCTCTCAGCACCCCCCTGACTGTGAAAGTGCAAAGGTTTCATTTAATCAGTTATGGTTCATTGTTATCGCTCCAACCTGTTTCAATGGATTCTTGTAATAATTCCACATGTAATATGACGTCGACGACCATAGGGCATCAGTCTTAAAAAGATTTATATTAGACTCCCAAGTTTAATGTCCCGGCATTTAATTTGATCTAATACTGTATGACCACAAAACCCAATCTAACAAGGAGTCACATGATGGCACAATGAAAGAGCCTAAAGGTGGCAGCAGCATGAGGAGACTATAGGGCCTGACAATCCCTAAGATAAAAAGATGAATTTTTAAATTTAAATTGAAGATTTATGGTAGCTAGTGGTACCATAAAAATGTTTAGGTAATGTCCCAGCAGCATAAGGAGACCATAGGGCCTCACAATCCCTAAGATAAACAGATGACTTTTCAAACTTAAATTGGAAATTTATGCTAACCAGTGCTACCATAAAAATGTTTAGGTAATGTCCCAGCAGAATTAGGAGACCATAGAGCCCCACAATCCCTAAGATTAAAAAATGAATTTTAAAATTTAAATGGAAGTTTTATGGTAGCTAGTGTTACCATAAACATTTTTGGCAATGTCCCAGCAGAATGAGGAGACCATAGTGTCTCACAATCCCTAAGCTTAAGGGTACGTTCACACATACTGGATCCCACACAGATTTGATGCACAGGATTTGTAACTGCCGACCAGAAGCTATGCTCAATCATTCAGTTTACAGTAACCCCCCGACATGCGATGGCCCTGACATATGATAAAATCGACATACGATGGCCTCTCAGAGGCCATCGCATGTCGATGTCAGCATCGACATATGATGCTTTTATATGTCCGGGCCATCGCATTAACTGCTATCCGACAGCGCAAAATGCTTAAGCTACTGCTGGATAGTTTAAGCATCCCGGGCAGGTTCGCTTACCCATTCCCGCTGGTCCGGGTCCACTTCGCGATCCTCCGGCGTCTTCTGCATCTTGTCCGGGCCTCGCTTTCCGGCGTCGTTATTACGTCACTACGCATGCCGCACCGGCGCAGCAGCGTAATAACGTCACCAGAGAGCGAGGCCCGGACCCTGTATAAGATGCGGAAGAAGCCGGAGGATCGCGAAGAAGACACCGGAACAGCGGGACAGCAGCGGGAGCCCCTTGGACAGCATTGGGAGCGGTGAGGACCTGGTCCAGAGTGGCGGGGACAGGTGAGTACAGCTTCCTATACTTTACATTGCACGGATCGCTCAACATACGATGGATTCGACAAACGATGGGTCGTTTGGAACGAATTACCATCATATGTTGAGGGACCACTGTACATTGAAATCTGCAGCAGAAAATCCTGTGCATGAAAATCTGTGCATCAAATTTGCGAACGTGTGAACCCTAAAAGATGGATTTTCAAATTTAAATTGAAGATTTATGGTGGCTAGTGCTACCATAAAAATGTTTAGGTAATGTCCCAGCAGCATTAGGAGACCATAGGGCCTCACAATCCCTAAGATTAAAAGATGACTTTTCAAATTTTAATTGAAGATTTATGGTAGCTAGTGCTACTATAAAAATTTTGAGTTAATGACCCAGCAGCATGAGGGGACCATATAGTGGCTGAATGACACAGCCTGGAGTTGGCGGCAGCAAGAGGAGACCATATAGTGGCTGAATGACACAGCCTGGAGCTGGCGGCAGCATGAGAAGAAAACATAGTGGCTGAATGACACAGCGTGGAGGTGGCAGTAGTATGAGGAGACAATATAGTGGCTGAATTACACAGCCAGGAGTTGGCGGCAGCAAGAGGAGACCATATAGTGGCTGAATGACACAGCCTGGAGGTGGCAGAAGCATGAGGAGACCATATAGTGGCTTAATGGCACAGCCTGGAGGTGGCGGCAGCATGAGGAGAACATATGGTGGCAGAATGAGACAGCCTGGAGGTGGCAGCAGCATCAGGAGTCCTGAAAGTGACCCGGTGACAGAATGGTGCGGTGGATGGCAATACCAGTACCCGGTGACAAAGGTGGGAGAAAAAAGGTCTGATGCGGAGGAATGTGTGTAACTGGGGAGAAGCGCCTTAAATCTGTTTTGCACTATCCATATCTGTGAAGTGTTGGTGGGGCACCATGGTCAATCTACTCTGATGCATCATGCATTGGAGGGTGGAAATCCTGGCTCATCCATGCCTAAATCATCTTCACAAAGGTCAGTCTCTCCACATTTTTCGTGGACAGACGAGTTCTCCTTGGGGTGACTATGGCTACCTATGGCACACTACTGGCCGGGCAGGACAGCTTTTCCAGGGCGAACTCTGCTAGTTGTGGCCATAAATCAAGTTTGGCTGCCCAGTCCTTAAGGTGTGTTGGCATGGGCATGTCAAGGTATGCCACCACCTGCTGGTTCAGGTCCTGCTCCAGGTCTACCTGCTGCTGATGAGTTGCTTCACTATGCGGGTGAAGAAAGGTACTCATCAGCGTCTGTAGACTCAGACTGCTGCTGATGGAGCTGGTACTGCTCCTGCCACCCCAGCCCTCCCCAGCAGCCATGGCAGTAGAAGGTGAGCGCAGAGGGCCCCGGAATCAGACCTGCGAGAGGATGAACAATGGTGCCGATAGGCATCGGCCAACTGACTACGTAGGATGTCTTTGCAGTAGGTCAGTTTGTCCTCCCTCTCATTGGATGTAAAAAAGGCCTGGATTTTGTGCTGGAAGCAAGGGTCCAATAAGGTGGAAAGCCAGAAGTCCTCCCGCTGCTGAATGGTGACAATTCGGCAGTCACTACGCAAGCAACTGAGCATGCATCGTGCCATTTGTGCAAGTGACTCGGAGGGACTACCTGCCTCCATCTCCTCTGCATACTGCCACGGTGTGTCTGGGTCCTGTCTCGCCTTCCTCATAACCCTCTAGCTCCTCTGGCTGCTCCTGCCCCTCCTCTCCTGTCAGATGACTAGAAAAACCACCCATTTCTCAAAATCTAAACTGTGCTCCACTGTGCCCCTCCCCTCCTCTTCCAGTTCAGCCCCCACAGGGCTCATGTGGCCGTGAAATGTAGGCTCCACGTCTCCAGTGCCCTGACCAGCCATCGTTTGCTACACGTGTTGTAGGAAATAAAGTAGTGGAATGACGTCGTTCATCCTGTAATCCTGGCGACTGACTAATAATGTGGCTTCCACAAAGGGCCTGAGCCAATGGCAGGTGTCATGTATGAGCAGCCACTGATTGACATTGAAGTTCCAAGTTATCCACTTGGATCACCAAGAAATCAGTGATGGCTATTCTCTGTTCGTATAGTCAGTCCAACATATGGAGGGTGGAATTCCAATGTGTGGCAACGTCACAAATCAGACTATGTTGGGGGATACTGTTCTGACGCTGCAGCTCAAGTAGGGTGTGCTTTGCTGTGTACGAGTGTCTGAAGTGCATGCAAAGTTTCCATTCCATTGTTAGGATGTCTTACAAATGGGGGGAACACTTCAGGAACCGCTTGACAACCAGATTGAACACGTGTGCCATGCAGGGCGCATGGCTCAGCCTTCCTTTTCGCAGCGCAGAAGTGGCACTGAGACCTGTCCGTGCAATGGAGGCTGAGGAAACGTTGGAGGATGAGGAGGCGGAGTCGCACACTGTCACAGGACCAATGGACTGAGAGCGTGGAGGAGGAAGTGGCGTGACCTGTCCAAGTTGTTGTTGTGGCTGTGCAGGAACCACATTCACCCAGTGGGCCGTAAAGGACATGTATTGACCCTGACCATAGTTACAGCTCCAGACATTGGTGCTGCCGTGCACTTTGATACACACCGACAGGCTCAAGGACTGGCCCACTTTCTCTTACACAAAATTGTGCAGGGCTGGTACTGCCTTCTTCGCTTGGGAAAAGCCATCAGTTCTCTGAAAGGGGCAAAATCCACCACTTGAAAAGGGAGGGACTGCAGCACCAGCAACTTGGACAGGAGCCCTTTCAGCTTCTGCGCCGTTGGATGAGTGGATATTGTTTCGGCGATGAATTGATGGCAGAATGACTGACTCAAAGTAGGAGGAGCAGGAGCATCTGGTCAATGGCGTACACGTAAAAAAAAGTCCAAAATAGCGTATTTTTGATCATTTTATACCATTAAAAAATGTATAAAAAGTGATCAAAAACAAAAATGGTACCGATAAAAACTTCAGATCCCGGCGCAAAAAATTAGCCCTCATAAATCCCCATATGCGGAAAAATAAAAATAGTTATAGGGGTCAGAAGAGGACATTTAAAAAAAAAAACATTTCCTGCATGTAGTTATCATTTTTTTCCACAAGTACGACAAAATCAAACCTATATATGTAGGGTATCATTTTAACCGTATGGACCTACAGAATAATGATAAGGTGTCATTTTTACTGAAAAATGCACTGCATAGAAACAGAAGCCCCAAAAAGTTACAAAATGGCGCAAAGTAGATTTAGTGGCGCAAAAAATAATATGGATTTTTCAGGGGAAAATTGAAAGGGTTATGGTTTTTAAAAGGTAAGGAGGAAAAATGCAAAAACTGAAAAACGTTGAGTCCTTAAGGGGTTAACAGGTACAAAATAGTACACCACTTAGATGTACGTATGTGGTATGCACTTATGAGGGGAGAAAAATGCGCTACAGTACGCTTAAAAAAGTATTTGAGTACAACACCAGACGGTGAGTACTTTTGCCTGGACTTTCACAGTATCTAGGCCCTTGAGAGTTTAACAGGTACAAAATAGTACACCACTTAGATGTAGGTATGTGGTATGCACTTATGAGGGCAGAAAAATGCGCTACAGTACGCTTAGAAATGTATTTGTGCACAACACCAGCAGTTGTGCTGGAGCACATACACACGCAAAAAAAAAAATGTGTATTAAACCCAAAATTGCACTCTGTCAAACAGTATTAAGAATGGAGTGAACTGCTGGTTATTATACTGTCTGCAGCACACAGTCGCTGTGTTCTACACCCAAAATTTCACTTTCTCTCCCTATCTCATTCCCTTCCCTATCAGGGCTTCTAGGCAGGATTTGTGCTTGAGCTGAATTGCTGCTGTTCTTCTGTGCAACACACTGCTCTCTGTAACAGAACGCTGTAGACAGTGACTGGGAGGTAAATCGCTGCAGTAAGAATGCTTTTCTGTGAAACACACACTGCTCTCTGTCCCTCTGTGCAACAGAACGCTGACTTGACTAGGGGGTGATTCGCTGCTGGAGAAAGGTTTTCTGTGTAACACACAGTGCTGTCTCTCCCTATCTATCTCTCTGCAGTGAAAGGATGAAGTGACTGGCCGCAATATGGCTGTTGATTATATAGGGCTGCGACATCACAGGGGTAACTGGCTGCTGATAGGCTGCATCCTGCATGTGATTCAGGGTCATTCTGCTTACCCTTGTTACCGCCTTCCCAGGATTCTTTGCCCCATGTCCTCACATTTAGATGCCCTGGAGTCTGGACCGCACTAAATGGAGTTTAATTAATCGATTTGCGCAATAGAATCGCGGTTATATTCGCATTCATTGCAAATTGAATTTTTCCAGAAATTCGTAGCTAATTGGGATTCGTCAGATTCGGTTCACTCATCTCTACCCTGAAATTGTAGCATGTACACGAGAAACACCTAAGTTAAGGCTTAAAGGGGTATTGTTATGATTCGGCTAGATGGATGTGCATCCTCTGTGTCAGCGAGGGATTGGCGTGGACCGTGTCGGTGGACCGGTTCTAGGGTTGCTACTGGTTTTCACCAGAGCCCGCCGCAAAGCGGGATGGTCTTGCTGCGGCGGTAGCAACCAGGTCGTATCCACCGGCAATGGCTCAACCTCGCTGACTGATGAGAAGGCGTGGGACAGAAGGACTAGGCAGAGGCAAGGTCAGACGTAGCAGACGGTCGGGGCAGGCGGCAAGGTTCGTAGTCAATGAGGATAGCAGGAGATCTGGAACACAGGCTTTGGACAACACTAAACACTTTCACTGGCACAAGGCAACAAGATCCGGCAAGGAAGTGCAGGGGAAGTGAGGTAATATACACAGGGAGCAGGTGGAAGCTGATAAGGCTGATTGGGCCAGGCACCAATCATTGGTGCACTGGCCCTTTAAAGCTTAGAGAGCTGGCGCGCGTGCCCTAAGGAGCGGAGCCGCGCGCGCCAGGACGTGACAGCCGGGGACCGGGACAGGTGAGTGACTTGGGATGCGATTCGCGAGCGGGCGCGTCCCGCTATGCGAATCGCATCACCGCCGGCAATGTCAGTGCAGCAGAGAGAGGAACGCCGCGAGCGCTCCGGGGAGGAGCAGGGACCCGGAGCGCTCGGCGTAACAGTACCCCCCCCCCCTTAGGTCTCCCCCTCTTCTTGTCGGGATGTTTCTTCATCCGGGATGAGGCCTGTATGAGGGATTTTTGAGTCTCTTTCCAGATGGTGGAGAAGTCCCGGGAAACCTCATCAACAGCGGGCAAACTAGAAGGCGTGGGAGTGGGGAGGGGGGGAAGAGGGTGAAGCTGGGCATGGGGCAAAGTGTTACCAGGACGGGGGCTATGAGGAGGAGACACAGCATAGTCCTGATAGGCCTTGGGGAGACCAGGTAAAGGAGGAGACACTGAGGTTTGACTGATGGGACTGGGAGCAGACGTGAGGCATTTTTTATGGCAAGAAGCACCCCAGCTCTTGATCTCCCCAGTGGTCCAATCAAGGGTACGAGAGTGGCGTTGGAGCCATGGCAGACCAAGGAGGACTTCAGAGGTGCAGTTGAGCAAAACAAAAAGTTCAATTTTTTCGTGATGCCGTCCAATGCTTATGAGCAGGGGTTCTGTGCGGTAACGCACAGTGCAGTCCAATTTCACTCCGTTGACCGAGGAAATGTAGAGCGGCTTGACGAGACGGGTCACCGGGATGCAGAACTTATTCACCAAAGAGGCCAGAATAAAATTTCCAGAAGAACCAGAGTCCAAGAAGGCCGCGGCTGAGAAGGAGGAGTTGGCAGAAGGAGAAATCCGCACGGGCACAGAGAGACGTGGAGAAGCAGACTTCGTACCAAGAGACGCCACACCCACGTGAGCTGGGTGCATGCGTTTCCCAGACATGGAGGGCGAATAGGGCAATCCACCAAGAAGTGTTCGGTACTAGCGCAGTACAGACATAAATTTTTATCCCTACGGCGAGTCCTCTCTTCATGGGTCAGGCGAGACCGATCCACTTGCATAGCCTCCTCGGCGGGAGGCACAGGGGTAGATTGCAAAGGATACTGTGAGAGAGGTGCCCAGAGATCAAGGTCTTTTTCCTGGCGGAGCTCCTGGTGTCTCTCAGAAAAACGCATGTCAATGCGGGTGGCCAAATGGATAAGTTCTTGCAGGTTGGCAGGAATCTCTCGTGCGGCCAGCACATCCTTGATGTTACTGGATAGGCCTTTTTTAAAGGTCGCGCAGAGAGCCTCGTTATTCCAAGATAATTCGGAAGCGACAGTACGAAATTGGATGGCGTACTCGCCTACTGAAGAATTACCCTGGACCAGGTTCAGCAGGGCAGTCTCGGCAGAAGAAGCTCGGGCTGGTTCCTCGAAGACACTACGGACTTCAGTGAAGAAGGACTGGACTGTGGCTGTGGCAGGATCATTGGGGTCCCAGAGCGGTGTGGCCCAAGACAAGGCCTTTCCAGACAGAAGACTCACTACGAACGCCACCCTATACCGTTCTGTAGGAAATTGGTCCGACAACATCTCCATATGTAGGGAACATTGAGACAAGAAGCCACGGCAGTGTCTAGAGTCCCCATCAAATTTGTCCGGTAGGGACAAGCGGAGGCTAGGAGCGGCCACTCGCTGCGGAGGAGGTGCAGGAGCTGGCAGAGGAGATGGTTGCTGCTGTAGCAGTGGCAGAAGTTGCTGTAACGTGGCGGTCAACTGCGACAGCTGTTGTCCTTGTTGGGCAATTTGCTGCGATATCTGGGCGACCACCGTGGGTAGGTCAGTGAGACCTGGCAGCGGCACCTCAGCGGGATCCATGGCCGGATCTACTGTTATGATTCGGCTAGCTGGATGTGGATCCTCTGTGTCAGTGAGGAATTGGCGTGGACCGTGTCGGTGGACCGGTTCTAGGGTTGCCACCGGCAACGGCTCAACCTCGCTGACTGCTGAGAAGGCGTGGGACAGAAGGACTAGGCAGAGGCAAGGTCAGACGTAGCAGAAGGTCGGGGCAGGCGGCAAGGTTCGTAGTCAATGAGGATAGCAGGAGATCTGGAACACAGGCTTTGGAAAACACTAAACGCTTTCACTGGCACAAGGCAACAAGATCCGGCAAGGAAGTGCAAGGGAAGTGAGGTAATATACACAGGGAGCAGGTGGAAGCTAATTAGGCTGATTGGGCCAGGCACCAATCATTGGTGCACTGGCCCTTTAAATCTTAGAGAGCTGGCGCGCGCGCGCCCTAAGGAGCGGAGCCGCGCGCCAGGACGTGACAGCCGGGGACCGGGACAGGTGAGTGACTTGGGATGCGATTCGCGAGCGGGCGCGTCCCGCTATGCGAATCGCATCCCCGCCGGCAATGTCAGTGCAGCGCTCCCGGTCAGCGGGTCTGAACGGGGCGCTGCAGAGAGAGGAACGCCGCGAGCGCTCCGGGGAGGAGCAGGGACCCGGAGCGCTCGGCGTAACAGGCCTTCCAGGCCAAAACTTTTTTTTATATATATATCAACTGGCTCTGGAAAGTTAAACAGATTTGTAAATTACTTCTATTAAAAAATCTTAATCCTTCCAATAGTTATTAGCTTCTGAAGTTGAGTAGTTTTTTTCTGTCTAACTGCTCTCTGATGACTCACGTCCCGGGGGCTGTGCAGTTCCTATGGGGATATTCTCCCATCATGCACAGCTCCCGGGATGTGACATCATCATTGAGCAGTTAGACAGAAAACTTCAGAAGCTAATAACTATTGGAAGGATTATGATTTTTTAATAGAAGTAATTTACAAATCTGTTTAACTTTCCGGAGCCAGTTGATATATATATATAAAAAAAGGTTTTGCCTGGAATACCCCTTTAACCCCTTCCCGACCTATGACATACCTGTACGTCATGGGTGGCAAGGTGTTCCCGACCCATGACATACAGGTACGTCATGAACATTACTGCCGCTACTCGCGGCATCCCGCAGCGCCCGGTAAGATGGTGGCTATCACTGATAGCCAGCCATCTTACCATGCGACCACGGGGGGTTTCATCCCCCACCCCCCCCCCCCCCAGCGATCGCTGCTATCAGCTGGTCAAATCTGACTAGCTGATAGCAGCGCGGTGTGTGAGTCCCGATCACGGGGATCGGGACACACACCGCTCTACTAAGTGTCCCTGACCCGTCCCCCGGCGTCACTTACCCGTCCGAGCGGTGTCCCGAGCGGTCCCGGCGGTCCCGGCGTCCTCCATGCGGTCCCGGCTGCCGTAAAGCGATCTCACTGCTGCCTCTGGGAGTTTCAAAACTGCAACTCCCAGCATGCCCAGACAGCCTTTGGCTTTCTGGGCATGCTGGGAGTTGTAGTTTTGCAACATCTGGAGGCCCACAGTTTGGAGACCACTGTATAATGGTCTCCAAGCTGTGCTCTTCCAGATGTTGCAAAACTACAAATCTCAGCATGCTCAGTCTGTCCAGGCATGCTGGGAGATGTAGTTCTCTAACATCTGGAAGAGCACAGATTGGAGACCATTATACAGTGGTCTCCAAACTGTGGACCTCCAGATGTTGCAAAACTACAACTCCCATCTGATCCTTCAGATATTGCCGAACTACAACTTCCAGCATGCCTGGGCAGTCTGGGCATGCTGGGAGTTGTAGTTTTGCAACAACTGGAGGCACACTAGTTGGGAAACATTGTCCGTTTCCTACCTCAGTGCCTCCAGCTGCTGCAATTGTTGCAAAACTATAACTCCCAGCATGCACTGACAAACCATGCATGCTGGGAGTTGTAGTTTTGCAACAGCTGGAGGCACACTGGTTTGGAAACACTAAGTTTGGTTGCAAAACACTTGAAAGTTTATTACTTAACTTAGTGTTTCCAAACCAGTGTTCCTCCAACTGTTGCAAAACTACAACTCCCAGCATGCACGGACAGCCAAAGGGCATGCTCGGAGTTTGCAACAGCTGGATGTTTGACCCCTTCCCCCAATGTGAATGTACATGGTACACTCACATGGGCGGAGGTTTACAGTGAGTGCTGCAAGTTTGAGATGGCGCAAATTTTGCGCTGCAGCTCAAACTTCCAGCGGCAAACTTGCTGTGAACCTCTGCCCATGTGACTGTACCCTAAAAACACTACACTACACTAACACTAATCTAAAATAAAAAGTAAAAAACACTACATATACACATACCCCTACACAGCCCCCCTCCCCCCAAAAAATGAAAAACGTCTGGTACGCTACTGTTTCCAAAACGGAGCCTCCAGCTGTTGCAAAATAATAACTCCCAGTATTGCCGGACAGCCATTGACTGTCCAGGCATGCTGGGAGTTTTGCAACAGCTGGAGGCACCCTGTTTGGGAATCATTGGCATAGAATACCCCTATGTCCACCCCTATGCAAATCCCTAATTCAGGCCTCAAATGCGCATGGCGCTCTCTCACTTCGGAGCCCTGTCGTATTTCAGGGCAACAGTTTTGGGACACATATGGGGTATCGCCGTACTCGGGAGAAATTGCCTTACAAATTTTGGGGGGCTTTTTCTTCTTTAACCCCTTATGAAAAGGTGAAGTTGGGGTCTACACCAGCATGTTAGTGTAAAAAAATAAATTTTTTACACTGACATGCTGGTGTTGCCCTATACTTTTAATTTTCACAAGAGGTAAAAGGGAAAAAAGACCCCCAAAATTTGTAACGCAATTTCTCCCGACTACGGAGATACCCCATATGTGGGTGCAACGTACTCTGCGGGCGCACAACAAGGCCCAGAAGGGAGAGTGCGCCATGTACATTTGAGGCGATTTGCACAGGGGTGGCTGATTGTTACAGCAGTTCTGACAAACGCAAAACAATAAATATCCATATGTGACCCCATTTTGGAAACTACACCCCTCACGGAATGTAATAAGGGGTGCAGTGAGCATTTACACCCCACTGGTGTATGACAGATTTTTGGAACAGTGGTCTGTGAAAATGAAAAATAACATTTTTGATTTGCACAGTCCACTGTTTCAAATATCTGTCAAACGCCAGTGGGGTGTAAATGCTCACTGCACCCCTTATTACATTCCGTGAGGGGTGTAGTTTCCAAAATGGGGTCACATGTGGGGGGGTCCACTGTTCTGGCACCATAGGGGCTTCCTAAATGGGACATGCCCCCCAAAAACCCTTTCAGAAAAACTCACTCTCCAAAATCCCATTGTCGCTCCTTCCCTTCTGAGCCCTCTACTGCGCCCGACGAACACTTTACATACGCATATGAGGTATTTCCTTACTCGAGAGAAATTGGGTTACAAATTTTAGGGTGATTTCTCTCCTTTTACCCCTTGTAAAAATTCAAAAATTGGGTCTACAAGAAAATGCGAGTGTAAAAAATGAAGATTTAGAATTTTCTCCTTCACTTTGCTGCTATTCCTGTGAAACACCTAAAGGGTTAAAACACTTACTGAATGTCATTTTGAATACTTTGGGGGGTGCAGTTTTTATAATGGGGTCATTTATGGGGTATTTCTAATATGAAGACCCTTAAAATCCACTTCCAACCTGAACTGGGCCCTGAAAAATTACGATTTTGAAAATCTTGAGAAAAATTGGAAAATTGCTGCGGAACTTTGAAGCCCTCTGGTGTCTTCCAAAAGTAAAAACTTGTCAATTTTTTTATGCAAACACAAAGTAGACATATTGTATATGTGAATCAATATGTAATTTATTTGGAATATCCATTTTCCTTTCAAGCAGAGACTTTCAAAGTTAGAAAAATGCTAAATTTTCAAAATTTTCATGAAATTTTTTGATTTTTTTTACCAAGAAAGGATACAAATATCAGTGAAATTTTACCAATAACATAAAGTAGAATATGTCACGAAAAAACAATCTCGGAATCAGAATGATAAGTAATAGCATTCCAAAGTTATTAACGTTTAAAAATACAGTGGTCAGATTTTCAAAAAATGCCCAGGTCATGAAGGTGAAAATGGGCTGGGTCATGAAGGGGTTAATACACACACAGGGGGAGATTTATCAAAACGTGTCCATGGGAAAAGTTGCTGAGTTGCCCATAGCAACCAATCAGATTGCTTCTTTCATTTTTGAAAAGGCCTCTGCAAAATGAAAGAAGCAATCTGATTGGTTGCTATGGGCAACTCAGCAACTCTTCCTCTGGACAGGTTTTGATAAATCTCCCCCATAGAGGTAATAAATACCCTTCTACAATTATTTTTTCCTTTTCTATGGTGAAGCTGAAAAGTAACATACTTAGGAGCAGTTATATCGGTTCCTTTATTTTTCACTTTCATAAAGAATTCCTCACAGACCAGTATGGAGGGTAAACAATGTATTGGCCTTAGTTGCACTCTTATAATCCATTAAACATAGGGACAGTCTCACAACTATGATGCCGAGGCATCTGGAGGAAGCTGATAACAGTGTGTAGATGGTCTAGGAATAAGCTGCAGGAATTCAGCCATAAAGGCATAGCAGCAGTATATTTGGGTATGATTAGGACACACCATGTTGAGTTTAATTTAGGAATTAATTGGATTATTGAAAACAAGGGGTACAGAAAATAAGATGCATTAAACCACATGTATGGGAGAGCTGTAGGGTTTCCCTTACATGCGTTAGCAATAATTTGTTTAGACAAAACTAAAAAGCTTAAATGGGATCTGTGGTCTGTAAAAAATGAGTTTTTATATAAATTTATAATAGCTTTATGTTCCCTGATTCCAACTGTGTGTTTTACTTTCTTGTAATGCCACCGTTACCGATATATATTATTATTGTATTTGGTTGACTTATCCATAATACTTAAATGGAAAAATTTGGGAAAAACCGGGACTCTTCCTAGAGCTGGCTGCTACATCGCAGAGGTGACCAAAAATCTAATGGCCCTCTTGCTGTGTTTCAAAGATCATGTGTGCATTTGGGAGAAAACTCCACCAATTTGGCCTTTATGGCCCGAAAAAAGTCTCTCCTCAGTAAAGGCACAGAAAACCTGCCTGTAGTTTTCACAAAAACACCAAAAGCACTCTCAGACTGTGAGAAACTAGTTTTTTTTTTCAGCAGCTGGAGCAGGGGTCAGGGTCGAGGGAAAGCTGAATCGAGCAAAGTACAGAGCTATTCTTAAAGGGGTACTCCGGTGGCAAACTTTTTTTTTTGTAAATCAACTGGTGCCAGAAAGTTAAACAGATTTGTAAATTACTTCTATTAAAAAAATCTTAATCCTTCCAGTACTTATTAGCTGCTGAATACCACAGAGGAAATTATTCTCTTTTTGGAACACATTGCTCTCTGCTAACATCTCTGTCCATTTTAAGAACTGTCCAGAGTAGGAGAAAATTCCCATAGCAAAAATATGCTGCTCTGGACAGTTCCTAAAATGGACAGAGATGTCAGCAGAGAGCCCTGTGGTCATAATGTCAGCAGAGAGCACTGTGTTCCAAAAAGAAAATACTTTCCTCTGTCGTATTCAGCAGTTATTTTTTTTTTTTTAATAGAAGTAATTTACAAATCTGTTTACCTTTGTGTCACCAGTTGATTTAAAAAAAAAAAAGTTCCTTTAATTAAAACCTGATCCAGAGTGCTCTGGACCTCAGTCTGGCAGAAAGTTCCCATTCCAACAAGACCCTAAGCACCCCCAGGAAAACACAGGCGTGGCTTAGGGACAACTCTGAATATTCTTGAGTGGCTTAGCCACAGCCCTGATTTAAAGGGGTATTCCAGGAATTTTTTTATTTGACTATGCTACAGGGGCTGTAAAGTTAGTGTAGTTCATAATATACAGTCTGCACCTGTGTGTATGTCGGTTTTATCACAATTCTTATGTGATTTTCACCCCACTATTTCTTTTTAACAGCATACAAAATGCTGTTGTCTCAGATTTTTACCAGGTTGCAATGCGGCCGAGACCTGACATCGATAGTCAGCTGATTACAGGAAGCCTGTCTGCTTCAAGGGGTGGAGCGATCGCTTGGTGGGAGAGAGATCAATCTGCAACAAATTGTATTTTTGCTACAGCTGTAGGCACCCTGATTGAAAAACACAGGTCTTTTGAATGGATGCAGCTCATTTATGTTTCAATGGGTGGGGTGGCTGATGTGTGGGAGGGAGAAAAATGAAATTATATGATTTTAGGTAAACAGGAGATACCAGTTCACAGAAAGATAGCCACGGCATTATGGTAATCTCACAACATAGTAATTTAGCCCCAAGACAAGCGCAGATCCTTCCAAAGCATGTCTATTACTGTATGGCAGATACGTACTAAAATCACGTATGGTGGATAACCCCTTTAAGCTCATTGAACATCTCTGGAAAAAACTAAAAAGAGCTTACACCGACAGTCCTCATCTAACCTGTCAGAGCTTGAGAGGCACAAGGGCACAGTAGAATGGCAAAAAATCTCTAAATCCAGGTGTGCAAACCTTGTGGCATTATACTCAAGAAGACTGAAGGCAAAGAGGCTTGTGTTAAGGGTCTGAATACCTATGTCCATGACATTTTTTTGTGTTTCCTTTTTAATAATTTGTATGAAGTTTCTGAAATTCTATTTTTACATATTTGTTATGGGGTAGTGACTGCAGATTGATGGGGGAAATTAGAATTTTGTTGATTTTAGCACAAGACTGCACCATAACAAAATGTGAAAAAATGGTAAAGGGTTTGAAGACTTTTCAAACGCACTGTAACTGAAGCAAGATGAGTCCTGGAGCAGGGGTGGGACATCTGAGAAAATGCAGCTGGGTGTGGGTAATTGTGGTGCAATGGTCTAACACTGGACCTTCAAGGTCAGGGCAAAAACACTGTACCATTTATACTGTGCCTCTTCATACTTCCGGGTGTAACAAAGCGTCACATGGCGCTCAGCCTATCGCCGGCCGAGGCAGAACATTGCGGCGGCCGGCGATAGGCTGAGCGCCATGTGACGCTTCGTTACACCCGGAAGTATGAAGGAGATGGACCGGAGGACCAATCAGCTGTAGTGGCGCTCCGTGGGAACCCAGGGAGGTGAGTGATGGTTCATTTTCATTTATTTTGCAGCCCGGGCAGGACAGAGCAGGAATACTCTGCACTAGAGTACTCCTTTAATCAAATGAAAGAGACTTAGTTGGGGCAGTGTCACACAGGGCGCATCTGCAGCATATTTTACACTGCAGATGCACCAACCGGGAGCTTGCTTTGCAGTCCCTCTGTGACTGCCGTTGGTGCATCAGCAGCGTGAAATATGCTGCGGATGTACCATGTGACTCTACCCTTAAAGAGACTTGCAATGTGACATTTTATATATGTTTCCTATAACCACAAGACTGTGTCTGTCATATTATTGCTGCACCATCTCAGCAGGGTGGTAACCACCAGTCCCATTGCAACATTACATTAGCCAATAGAGATCCTTGTCCAGTACATTGGTGGTTCACTACAACTCCACCACTCACATTTGACCCCCTCATACAAGATATGTCTGCATTTTTAACATTTTGAATATTTTATGTCAATACATTGCTATTCAGGCAGATGATACTTTTTTCTACACGTACAATAAAGGTTTTATAAGGAAAGAATATAGCAAATCTTTCTGTGCAGTGAATTGTTAACAAGCCTATTGCCTGTAAATTCTTATACCCCCATGGAATATCTTTGCCTCTGGATTTCTTGGTTAAGCTCCCTCGATTTGCAGCCAAGAATCAAATTCTTCATACAGATTGTTGTATTATATTATTTATGTAAGAAATTGATGAAATTTACATTAGTTTATACAAATGTCAAGCACAGACCGGATGCCAGGTTGACTAAGACATAATGTGCGTCCATTGTGGCACTGTTATCGAAGGTCTTCACTAGAACATAAGAACTTGACAGTTTGTGAATATGCAATATGAATATAAAGGTCATTGTACTGAAGAGCAAACCTATGAGGCATAAAACTGAACTTTGTATTTTTCTGCAGTTTAACTTCTACCTTTACTGCTTTAGAGCCAGCCACTGTTCCCTCTAAACTGGTGATCTGGAAATGACAGCGTTAAATATTTAAGTGCATGTGTATGGCTGTCTGTGCTGAGCACGCATGCTTTAACACAGTGTGAACCAGCTGCTGGGAAAACATTATAGGAATTGGGATAATAGATCCTAGTTGAGCAGCAGTTCAGCAATGGCTTAGCTCCTATTAAAAACGGAATATTATGCATTTCCAATATTTGGGCATTAGAGGCTTATCCCAATGCCAATCCCTCCATAAAAGATACCACATGAGCTTGCTAGTGGTCAAGAAGGATGTACCATTTATCTCTGTCAATCTTAAGCCTGATGATTTTTATTGCTTACTATTAAGTGGTTTGTTTTGCTTTTTAACCTGTTCAGGACGCCGGGCGTATGCATACGCCCTGCATCCCGAGTCCTTAAGGACGTGGGGCGTATGCATACGCCCGTGGGAATTCCGGTCCCCGCCGCTAGCCGGTTGGGGACCGGACCGGGATGCCTGCTGAAATCATTCAGTAGGCACTCCGGCACATCGCCCAGGGGGTCCTGAGACCCCTCCATGTCGGCGATCGCAGAAAATAGCATGTCAATTCAGACATGCGATTTTCTGCTATTCCGGGCTGATCGGGTCTCTGGTGACCCGATCACCCGGAAAATAGCGAGGATCGGAGATGTCAGGGACAGCCCCGATCATCCTGAGGGCTAGGAGTGAGGTCGCAGTGCTGCAATCTCCTCCTATCCCCTGCCATTGGTCAGAACTGATTCTGACCAATGGCAGAGCAGGACAGTGGGTTGCCATGGCAACCCCCCGTTCTGCCCACCCCTGGATGTCGAAGGGAACATGGACAGAAGATGGAGGCCGGTACCTGCAGGAGAAGATGCCTGGGGACACCCGATCTTCGCTGGAGACTGCTGGATCCTGGCTCAGGTAGGGATTCGATGGTGGGGGGGGGGGGGGGGGGGGGGGGAATTGAAAGTGAATGCTGGGAGTTGCATGCTGGGAGTTGTAGTTTTGCAACATCTGGAGGGTCACAGTTTGGAGACCACTGTTACAGTGCTGCCCAAACGGTAGCCCTCCAGATGTTGCCAAACTACAACTCTCAGCATGCCTGGGCTGCCCAGGCATGCTGGGAGTTGTAGTTCTGTAACATCTGTCCCTTCAGATTTAGCAATTTTCATGACATTTTTGAAAATTGCTGCTCTACTTTGAAGCCCTCAAATTTTTTCAAAAAGCAAAAATATGTCCATTTTATGATGCCAACATAAAGTGAACATATTGTATTTGTGAAT